>NC_133338.1:34539924-34839924 GCF_030506205.2 Paramisgurnus dabryanus
ACAGTGTGTATGTACTGTGAGTCTGAGATGTTTATATCAGATGTATTATTAGAGGTAAATCTAAGGTGTATTAAGTGAGTCTGGTGTTTCTCCTTACTGAAAGGCAAAACAACTGCAACTAAGTAAGTCACAGTGACTCTAATCACATTACTGTCTGTGTAGTTCTGTCATTAACTGTTGCTTAACAGCATTGTGTAGCACTTCTTGGTGGAGTATTTGTAGCACTACTTGGTAATGTGTCTGGTTATAAAGCCAGTGCTGGAATCTGTATAAGATGTGAGAAGTGAAAATAACAAAAGCTGCATGCTGTTGTTAACAGAAGTCCTAACTCTAAAAATAGATTCAGTACGTGTACACTTGTGGTGTTGTGGATGTTAATAATACACATTGGTTGAATAGAGGCAAGCAAATGATTAAGCTGCAGTGTTTATGGGCCACTGACTGTGTGTGTATGTATGTAAGAGAATATTTAGAGAATATCCAGATCGCTGACAGCATCACAAGCTTTTTAAAGCTGTCTAGATATATTTAAAAAAATAAATAAAAAACAGCCACCATTAAATGCCAAATTTGAATAGTTTGATGCTGTTCTAAAATGCTGATACAATCTGTACTGCATGAGACCGCACATCCTATACTAATGTACCATGTGCTATGTTACTTTGCAGGAAACTACTGTATGGTTAGGCTAACTAACTTTGTTTCATGAAAAAAATAACAGTACTAATAGTACTAGTAAAGGTGATAATTTAGTGAGCATTTGGGTCTTTTATGATATGTTGGTTTATATCCACAACAGGACACTCCGTGTTGTGCCTTAAGTTGGCTTTTTTGTTTTAGGCACCACTGTGAGTACACAGTGTTGGGCATTACTGGTGGAAAGTTCTCCTAATGAAGGCAAGGAAATGAGTGCACACTGAATGAATGCACCATAGAGAGAGACCTTGGGAAGAAATGACAGGGGGAACCAGAAGCTCAGACACAGTTAGTAATGAGGAAAAAAAACATGACAACAAATTTCTGCCACTAAAGTGTTCAACAATAAAAGATTGGTACACTTGATTAGTTGATTAGTGAATTAGTGAATTTACTGTGTTTCAGTCTTTTGTATACCTGTATACTTCTAGCTAAATTTGGAAACATAGTAATATTGTGACACACTACAGTATACTGTATACTGTATACAGAGTGTTTTTTCAGAGCCCTGATGACATTTGCATTCCAAACTATGACAGCATCTTTAGCACGCAACACTTGACAGAGCTGAAAAAATTGCATTATTTCATCACCATTTTGCGCGTGTAGGTCCGTAAATCTGTTTTTGACCATAACACGTAAATTCGATAAGTAGAGCGTGCATTTTTTTTCTTATTGCACATTGTGTTTCTCGTTTCATGTGTTACAGTACTGATCAATCTACAGTTATTTAGTGTTCTAACACAACCTGCATTTTGACTTCCCAGAGTTTTTCAAAATAAAAGTAAATAGGATTTAAATGTCAGGAGTTCCTGTTGAGACAAAAGTAACACTTGATACTAGGGATGTCCCGATCAGGTTTATTTGCTCTCGAGTCCGAGTCATTTGATTTTGAGTATCTGCCGATACCGAGTCCCGATCCGATACTTCTATAAAACATAAAAAAAAGAATAAAGAAGAGCGAAAAAATAGATTCAGGATGCTCCTTATGTCATGCCGCACACGTTGCTGTTTCTGTGTGGAGTCAAAAGGGTCTAACTCTGTGCCAGCGCATAACTATAGATGTGTTAAAAAAATAATGAGAATATAGTATATATGTATAGTATGTATGATTCCATAAGCTGGTCAGCAGTTAGTTAAACAATCACTAGTTAGGTCATAATTGATTTGTATAATCAAAACACATTATTTTATTAAACTATACAATAAGTTGTATCCAGTTATCTAGTTAACCTATTGTAATAAGATGATTGACATGGCTATACATACTTTAATACTTTGTTTCTAGACTTCTATTAAGTTTTTTCGACATGTGCACCATTCTTACCTCCATCTCTCATCTCTACAATGTGTAATGTGATCCTCCTGCGCGAATGTGCGTTCTTGAGGTTCTGAGTGCGACACGGAGCTGCATACTGATGTAGATTAACTGAGCACATAATGACAAAAACGATCGACGTGTCGTTTAAATTAGCTGTAAAAAAGCGGTTTTGTCGTGGATGCACCGCATGCACGAGTGTTTGAAGCATGAAAACACGTAATTATTTGCGTCAGTTCACACGCACCAGCGCAGCGCGTACAATGGCGCGGAGCAGAGCGAGACCTTCAGTCTGTTAGCCCCGGGCGGCCCTGCCCCAATTTAAACCCTGCATATGTATCCGAGTCCTGATCGGAAGGTAACGTCCGATTCCGCTCGAGTCTGAAACCACTTGATAGGGACATCTCTACTTGATACTTTTGTCCCGCTGCTAATACTGTTGGTATATGTTGAAAATGTAGATTATTTAATTTGATTTAATTAGATTTTTATAGTGTTCATACTGTTCAGCTCAAAGTGTTTAATTCTCAACAATTCAAGTTTGAACTTTTGGGATACTTTTGAAACATTTGATAAAACGATAAAATTAAATGTAATTTAATAATTTTTTGCAAAGATAAACAACAAAATATGTTTGCAGTTACATATTAACAAGCTCATGTCCATGTGTATTTACTAAAAACAAGTGTAATTCAAAAATCTATCTTGTTTTGTTGTGTTACTTTTGACCCACCTGTGTGTTACTTTCGGTTCTGCTGACAGAGTCAAAAGTAACAATTCACTGCTTATGTTCAAAGTGAAATTATACAGAAGTCGTTTTACATTTGTTCAAAATTCAACCTGGTATTGAGTATGGCTGGGCAAAAAAATAGTTTTTTCGATTAATCTTTTTTTAAACCCATTTACTCCTAAAACGCATAAAACCTATTTTATTCTAGGATGAATACCCTTATCTCCTGAGGGTTTTCAGAAAAAATACTAAGAATTGTCTACGTCTACCAATAAATTAATATCTTAGCCTCTGTAGCACATGAAATAAAAGTACCGGTGGTAGATGTAATGTTTCTTCATGCAGCATCAGGCGCAAATGGGTTAAATGTGGTTGATTCAAAATTCATTCTCAAAGACCACTAATCGATTTCAAAAAATTATATTGATCAAGGAATGCGAATTTTCTGACTTTTTTCAGCATACATTTTTCATATAGCAATAAATTCTATTGTATTTAACATAATTGTATGTATTTGAAAATTTAAGATGGGTTCTGTTTTAATGTACCCAAGTGTACCTAAAATAAAAGAGTTTAATATACAGGTTTGTGGCTCTTAACTCTTTCACCGCCAGCGTTTTTTAAAAAAGTTGCCAGCCAGCGCCAGCGTTTTTCATGATTTTCACCAAAGTTTAATGCCTTCCAGAAAATGTTTTTCTTTAAATATATAAACTTACAATATACCAAATGAAAGAACAGACCCTCTGCTTTCAAACATAAAAAAACCGTTTCATCCTACCTTCAGTGGTTCTTTTGTAATCAGCTTTTGAATATGGCTAGGTTTCTGCAAAAACACCACATTTTGAGCAAAAAGCAGAGATAATTCCATTTTTGTGACGGACTTTTCATAGAGATCCCATTCAGAGCGATCTTTAAAACAGACACGAACATGCAGCAGCTTGCCATAGGGCAATACTTCCGGGTTTAAAAAGTTGCGGAATAATAGCGGTATTGTTGAAAGACGGAAAATCTCGTCATTGGCGGGGAAGCGTTTTCTCTTAATTGACGAGATATCTCGTCAATGGTGGTGAAAGAGTTAATTTCTTTTTATTAATTACCCATTTGTAAACTTATGTTCACTGTTCTTTTTCATAAATATAGGATTTGTATTAAATCTATATTCGAGTCGAATCGAGCATAAAAATTGATCCGAGAATCTGAGTCGAAAGGTGAATCGATTTGATAGCTTGTGAATCGAAATCGAATCGATCTGGAACATCTGAATCGATACCCATCCCTAGTATTGAGAGACCCCACTTGTGAGTTACTGACCACAGCAAAAATATATCTCTGTCTATATTATCTTTTTAAATTATTTTTTTCTAAAAAAATTTACTTTTGCCCCTGCTCTCCCCTATGGAAATTATACATAATATAAAAATTATAAAAGATAAATCGAGAATTGCTTGCCTTTAGTACTGTACCATGCACCTTGAGCGAGCTGCTTTACCTTTGTGCAGTCACGTATTGTTATACAGAATAAGTTTGAACACTGACTAAAATTTTACTAATGCAGTCAAATTCTATCGAGCACATCACACAATAATCAGTTGTATTGTGGGGATTACAGACATGTTCGTATGAGTTTAACTGGGTCTGCTAGAGCTGTAGGTGTACCCGTAGGTTGTTCAAAACCAATTATGCAGAAATAATGTCTGAAAGGTTTGTCCACAAAATCTGTGCTAAAAACATGTTTTGTATTACCAAACTAAAACGAGTTTCAAAGCTTTACTGTATTTCCCCCACATTTCTTCCACTTCAAAACAATCCTCTGAAAGTAACTGAAATGTCACAAGGAAACGTGCTGAAAGTGAAAGCCTACATACAGTATATACTGCAAAAATGAAAAGATCATTCCTCACTTTTCATGCTGTCACAAAGTGTTGGAAGTCTCGGGTCATATTTGCTCACATTCAGTTTGGCCCTGCAGTGATCATAACAGCCAAGGTAACAGGAAAGAGGTCGCGACTGACTCATCCACTCAGAAACACAGCAAATTGGATTTTTCAATGAATGTAGTTACACTGGAAATCACAAAGATATTTTAACAGGGTCATGGTAGGCCTTAAGCCTACATGTGGGGTTTATTATAGTGAGCACTTGACAGAAGTGAGCTGTGATGTAGAGATGGAGGCAAGGTCAATGCTGCATGTGTTATAAAAGCTTGCAACAAAATGGCACAGTGAAAGAGCCCACAAAGCCCTGGAGAACCACTGCGGTGGACGATTAGCAATTGTTTCAAACAGTTCACAGCCAAAACCAACAACTAATAGTAAAAATAGGTTTTAATCGTATTAGTTCTCTGGCTATTAACTTTATTCTTACAACAAACTGTGCACGTGTCTGTAAATTTGTGTGTTGGTAGCCATCAGTCATCTTCACTTTCTAACTGGTGTCCCTTAACCAAGGCCTTCACTCCTCTAGGTGCCAAAATATCTGACATTATTGTATGTTTGTCAAAAAGTTTGACCTTTACTTTATAAATAATTTATCATGAACACAGCCATTAGTTTAGTTCATCTGTTCCACTTTGTGTGTGTGAGAGAGACATGTTATATGCAGAATGTCCCTCGGTGCACTCATGTAAATATTTACTCAAGCAGAAATTACTCTGACCCTGTCTCTTTAGCTGTTTTTCTCCCTGATATCGCGGGTGAACTCTGTGTATGGTAGATTTGAAAATGTGAAAATTTCAATTGAAACTACATCTCGCTTGCTTACTTCCGTTAACACAGGAGAATTTATTTATAGCAGAATGTCAAAGCTGATCTTTAAGATTTCACATACTGTACAAAACCATCAGAAAGCTTCGGAAGATTTTTAATAAAGTACAAGAGTCGTATGGTCTACAGCTGCTACACCTCACTTTTGGTATTCGGTACATTTGCATTGCAATTTATATTTTTGCTGTAATTGAATCATATTGTAGATCATTGCTGAAAAGAGCGTGACATTTTGGGGACAGTTCAACCAAAAATGAAAATTCTCATATCATTTACTCTCATGTTGTTACAAAAATTTACACATTTCTGTCAGGAATGGCAAGGCAAGAACCCAGGCGCAGATGGATGTATACAAAAAAAACACTGATGACTTTAAATAATAAGACACAAAAACAGAAAAACAAAACCCACGAGGGGGCAAACATCACAAATCCTAGAAAACGAAACACTGACAAAACTAGAACAACACTACAAACAGACTCTACTTAATAACAATAAACTAGACTGGATATTTACAGGACATGATATTCACAGTTAGAAAGACAAACACACAAGCAAAGAACATCAAACACAAGAGCCGTTTCTCAATATGCGTTCTTGTCTGTACTTGTGTTCTTGTGGACTTGTGAAACGTCATCAGTCGCGGCCCAAGTACTATTCCAATTCAAAGTTCGCATCAAGCCCAAGTTCACATAAAATCCCCGGATGTGTTCTTGATCCGCCCATTTTATCAAGGATGCATCAGAGGAGACTTGTGTGGACTTATGACAGCGAAGTTTCCCAGAATGCATTTCGCGTCAGGAGTTCGTTCTTCCGAGTCTGAACTTGCAAGTTCGAACTACGAAGGACACAAGTCCGAGTTCGGCGTACTTGGTTTTGAGAAACGGCTAAGGACTTTAAATAGGGACAAAATAAATTGCATACACCTGGAAATTATTACAAGTAAGGGATCGGGGAAAAAGTGACGAGACCCGGGAAATGCGTGGTCAGAATAAACCAATACTAAAACCACGCATCTCCCACATAACACATGGTACTGCCAGGACCCTGTCACAAAGACTAGATATAATTCAAGACATGATTCTGACAGGATCCTGACAATTTCTTTGTTCTGATCAACACAAAGGAAGATTGTTTGAGGACCAATGCATACCCGATTAGAGGCCCCATTAACTTCCATGGTATAGGAAAAAGAATACTATGGAAGTCAATGGGGCCTCTTTTTGGTTTGGTTACAAACATGCCTCAAAATATCTTTCTTTGTTTTTATCAGAACAAAGAAATGTATACAAGTTTGTAACAACATGAGTGTGAGTAAATGATGACAACATTTTTGGATAAACTTTGCATTAAAAAGTTGCATAAGAGTAAATAAGCACTTAGTCATCTATATAAAATTTGCCCATAATACATACCCACACTGTAAAAAATACTTTGCTGCCTTAAAAATTTTTGTTAAATCAACTAAGATTTACAAGTCATGTCAAAAGAGATGAGTTGTCACAACTTATAAAATATAGTTGAGAGAAGTCAACTTAATTTTATAAGTTATAACAACTCACCTGTAGTTATAACAACTCATCTCTAGTCAAGATAAATAATAGTAAGTATACACATGTAAACATTTCTTAAATATATACATGTATGTGTGTGCAATTTTTATACAAAATTATTTTACACAGTTCACACACATATATGATGTAAACAAAAACTTTTATTCTCCTATAGATTAATCACAATTAATCGTTACAGTATGCATTCCTAATATTATATAAATTCAGGTAAGCTATATGGCCTACAAGACAAACCAAGATTCTGAAAAACGGTGTTAGGTGTTTGTGTTTATGAAGGAGAGATCATTGACCGCAGACAGTTTAAGTGCTTCCTCTTTCCCATGGTCTGAAGCACAGCCCGAGAGGGACAGCGCTGTCATGAACTCACACATCACACACACTAAATCCCTAATGGCAGACCGAATAGTTCATCTGCACACAGGAAGTTCAGAATCTTTACAGGCAGTCGGACATGCAGTTACACACGTGGAGCTAAACTCACAAACTGTTACTTTGGGAATCCCTGTGTGGGTTTTCAATGTTCTGTTACACTTCAGGCTATCGATTAGATTTGTCTATGAAAATATAGTTCAAGTGTTGCAGTTTTTGAACTGAGTGATCTCGATGGTTGTACTTAAAAATCTAAAGCTCATCGTTTTAGGTATTCTTCTAATGGCAGGTATGTTCATCTCATCTGTATATATTTTTAGCAAATATAATATATAAAATAAATATAATAAATGATACAGATTTACTTTGTATACAAAACCTCAAATATTGTCATGCCTAAACACTATTGTGCTAGTGTGGGAACTGAAATGACATTTCAAATTTTGCATCTAATATAAATGTCATGTTCACTAAATTTCCTGGGAAGGCAGACATAATGTCTTCACTTTCACACACCATTTCAGTGTTTCAAAACTTTTGATAATTCCCACTTGGATGTATGCGTGAGAGATATATAATGAGGGGTAGAGATGTATTCTTAAAATGATCACTGCTAGTGCAGTGGGGTGGTATATTGAAGATTATAAAACAGATACAGACTGGGTAAGCGGAGCTGTCGTTTAGTTCCACTGAACAAACCTGTCGTGCAAACAAGAGGTCTTTGCATCTCTCACAAAGCTCTTCACAGCAGATAAACAATACTGCCCTTTTAAAGCAAGCATATGCAAATTAACGTCACGCTCAGACACCAGCACCGCTTCATGGACTGCTTTTGTTTTTTTGTGTTACTTTTCCTGTTTTGATGTTATTGTATGGATACTTATGCAAGTGTTTGAGTTAGATTCGCTTTCATTACAGTATCAACACACTTCACATTCTAGACATAATGGAGGGAGGTTCATCTGTATGAAAGTTAGGAAATTGCAACGTTTGAATGCACTGTCATATACTGGAGTGCATAGAAGAGCAAAAAGACAACTAAAATAGTAAAAATAAAGAAAAATACAATAAAAATGTCAGAGATTTCACTTAAAGTGTTAAAGTTGTGTATTTTGTTGTGACTTGTGAATGCAGTATGGCAAGTCTTGTCACAGATAAAATACTGACTGCATTTAGTTTTTATTGTATTATTCCTGTTTTTGTAATGGTTGATTAAAAAAGGAAGCAAGTAACCGACTGGCACTCTGACTAGAATTTGCATTGCCCACAATGATCGGCGAATTCATTTTCTGGCCCGGTTTCATAGACGAGGCTTAGCTAAAGCCAGGACTATGCCTTAGTTAAATTAGGATTTTTTAAGCATTTAAAAAAACATGCCTTAGAAAAATAAGTTACTGATGTGATTTTTAAGACAAATAACTGGCACTGTGGCATCTGTAGGTGAAAGCTACTGTTTTTTTTTTTTAGTTTTGACAGCTGTGTTTTAGTCTAGACCTTGCCTGTGAAAACCCTGCAAATTTACTGTTTTTTATAGACTTTTCCTATGTAATGTACAGAACATTGTGTAAATATAACCTTGATATAAAATCAAAGATTGAAATCAAACTTTGATGCTCCTAATCTCATAATTTCTTTGAGACTTCAGCCTGAATTTTACATGCACGATCACATTTGTTTAAAAATGTCAAGTGTGAAACTCAGCCAGAGGCCATATTTAAAGTATGTTTGGATGTAGAGTAAATGCATATGCAATAGGTTTAATGTGCACGAGTGTTTTGCTGAAGAAGTGTTAAATGTGAAGTTTCTATTTATAGTAGCATCTTAGAGCAACATTAACCTTTAACTGTGACCACAGCAATCTATTACACAACACTAAAACACCTACACACCATTCCCTCTGCTGCTGTCTCATACTCTCATAAGAGCTTTAATTACTGTAAATCTACTGCCTGACACAGACACACACTTGTTGTTATTACTGTCATTATGAGGACCGTCGTCAATGTTTCCTATGGAATTTTGTTAGACTATGGCGTTGGATGTTGCTAAATGCTAATTGGCATATCCGTGGCATCATCGCATCATTTCTGCTTTTAGACTGTATTAGCACTTCAGATCTGTTTCACTTCTTCTGTCTAAACTGTCACATACTGTATTTTAATACAGCTAAATGCTTAATAAAGCATTTATATTTATGACAGTCTGACGTACAGTGAAGAGCAGCACTTTTTTATATCTATTTTATTTTTCCTCTAAAATAGTGCAGATCCTCAGTTGAGGTAAAACATGTGGATATTTAGAGACAAACTATGTTCTAGTTCATATATTTAACCAAATGGAAAATTCTTGGCCGAATCCGAATTAAATGAGAAACTCAGTCAAAGGCCAAATACTGAACATTTTTTTTCCCTAATTATTTTATATTTTTATACAAGTTATATTTTCAGAATGTTCTTTTACTATTATTATTATTATTTATTTATACGTTTATTATTATTCACATTATTTAACAATTATTTTTTTTTACATTTCCACCAGTCATTATTTACACCTTTTTACACCTGGTATATCGCCAACAATTTCCCAATACGATATACAAACGGTGCTATATAGCACCAAAAGTGGTTCTTTGCTCGTAATCATAGAAGAACCATTTTTAGTGCCATATAGCACCGGTGAAGCACCAGTGAAGCACCTGTGTAGAACCATATAGTGCTTTGTAGAACCGTATGTGGTGCTATAGTGGTGCTATATGGCCCCTATATGGTTCTACACAGGTGCTACACAGGTGCTTCACCGGTGCTATATGGCACTAAAAATGGTTCTTCTATGTTTACGATCCAAAGCAACAGTTTCGTTTGTTTTTTTAGAGTGTAGGTATCCCGAAACAAAGGCCACCATACGATGCGCATCATGATACAAGACTATCTTGAATTACATTTTTGTTTATAATTTTGCAAGATTGACAGAATATGATTGGAAAACTTGCTCAACAAAGGGGTTGTCTAAAAAAAAGCTTATTGTTAATAAAGTTTTATTTCTCGTTTAATATAAGCGTGTTTGTCATTGGAGGACTTTATTGGTTTTAGGAAGTTTTTATTACATACTGCTGACGCTCCTCATCGTTCTATGACATGAGATGAAGAGCTAAAGTCTCTCCATGCTTGTGCATTCAGCAGATAATCAGGATCACCGCCGCCGTTTTTTTCTCTTACGCTGCATGGTGTTCAGGATGTCTTGATTTTAAATGATCAATGTAACTTGTAGTGCTGTATGTTTTCGTGTCTTTCTCGTACACTTTACCACCATGTTTTCTCTATTTGTGTGTCTCACACCCTACACTGGTTACGTTTGATCGCATCATCAAAGACCTAATTTTTCAAGAAAATGTATTCGGCCTTTTCACTCATTTTCACTTGTTGCTATTTTCGTACTAATAACCTTGGTTCCTGAACATTTTTTCCAACCCTACTTCAAACAGTTAAATAAATTGTTTACATTAAAAACAATTGAAACATTAAAATGATATTCAGACCGATTAGTTATAAACTCATTCATTAATGGGTAAGCTACACCCTCAAAGGGAACAACTATGATTCACACAAAGTTCTGTGTCCCCTGCCTTTTAATATATTTATTTAAAATGAAGATATAGGTTTTTATTTGCTTTGGTGAATGTCCTGTTATCCTGGTCAAACAGAACCATAGCCACATTAGAGTGATCATAAACTAAATCATAAAAGCAAATAAGCTTAAATATTCAATATGAAAGAGAGGAGAGATTTGTGAGATATGGACACAATGCTGTATGGCTTAAATCATTATTGTACTGTTTTAAAAGTATTTTTAAAACAAGTGTCAGCACTATCAGCTGTGTGGAATGACATGGTTACTTATAGGAAGTTGTTAAGTGAAACATGTCCCAAATTGTCTAATTGTGAAAGTGTATACCTTATATATCTTCAAATAGGCAGAAGTGTGATTTGTGCAGGTGTCTGAATACATGTAAACCTCTCTAGATCTAAGCCTGCGGTGTTGCCAGGTGATCTTGTGACATTTTATGTGTGTGTGTTTGTCTAAAAATATATGCACCGTTGTACTCTTCTCAGTGTGTGTTTTTTCAATTCTCATCTCGTGTTCTTTGGTTTAATGAGTCAAGTTTCCAGTTACCAGTAGGTCTAACAACCTCACCATGCATTAGTCATCAAAACTTAATTGCTATCCTCCCTCGCCCTCACTCGTGCCCCCTTTCTATCTTTCTCTTTGTCTTTCTGTAAATTTTAGCCCACAGACCTCTGAGCCCAATCACATCATCGTACATGGTCTTGCAACACCATCTTAGAGGTTTTCTTTAGTTTACATACAGGCTTTCTTGTTAAAGACGCTCTGTTCTTGAAGCAAGTGCGCACTTTTCGCAGTTCAAGGGCCTACAGGTGTTTTCATTGTATACACTACAACTTTTTTGTATTTACTGTATTTATGTCACATTCTGATGAAGTGCAGAAGACTATGCGCAGTACAGGGGAGTACACAGAAGATGAACTCAATATCAGTTCTTTATATAGAGTATAAGCCCATTGACGCACGCAAACAAATCTCGGATATTTGGAATATGTAGACTACAGTTCAATATAAACAAGCGAAATGCAGTACAAACACAGTAGATAAGAAAAACAACCACATTATTAGTGCTGCCGTTAGACACAATTTCTACTTACTAGTTTTAACATGAGTCTGCGGTCCACATGCAAGTTAACAAATGCTATTGGGTATCCCTAAATAAGTTAATCTTAAACCACAAACCACAGGAAGGCATGTAGTACATTTCCTGACGTGTCAGCTTATCAAGACTGACCCAAAGGCATTATAAACTCTGCAACAATACTTGACTACAAAATAGTACAATACTTTTTTGCGGTCTTTAAAATATAATAATATGCCAATTTTTCTTTTAATGAACTAAAAATTGCCTAAAAAAGTTTGATTTTGATGTCTTTGTCATGGCCTTAAATTAATATTAAAGATATCAGGGTTATGTTTTCACAGAATGTTATTTATATTATATAGGATGATTTTATATAAAAAACAGTAGATCATTTTTATATGATTATGTATTCTGTGTTATTGATGTTATCTGTGGAGAGATGCTCTAATGGAGAGATGCTTAACAATACACTGGTTAAGTCACTGTCACCCATAATCTTTTCATCTCATTATGGGCTGAGTTACGGCATTAATAAGTGCATTAACTATTACAAGGGATATTTTACATGTGGTTTGTTTTATAGATGTTCAGTATCAGCAAATGTTTATTTTTTGTATAACAAAGCAATGCACATTAATTGGAAGGAAAATACATTTAATCAAACAGAATAACTGTCACACATACAATACATGTGCCATTTGTTTCAATGCGGTCAAAATTGGGTTGTTAGCTGTTTTCATGTAA
Source organism: Paramisgurnus dabryanus (assembly GCF_030506205.2). Classification (NCBI taxonomy): domain Eukaryota; kingdom Metazoa; phylum Chordata; class Actinopteri; order Cypriniformes; family Cobitidae; genus Paramisgurnus; species Paramisgurnus dabryanus. The sequence goes on from NC_133338.1 coordinate 34,552,823, forward strand.
TTTGCACTTGTCGCCGCAGATTCAATGTGCATTGATATCAGACAAAGTGCATGTGCTTGATCAACCCCCATGTGTGGGTGTTTAGTGACCACCTAAAGTGTTTTGTAGTTGGGTCTTCAACCGGGTGTCCACTGCAGGAGGTCCGCCAAATGATCACAAGCATTTTTTGTTAAAAAATGAAAGCGTTTACAAAATGTGCGCTACCACATATGTTTATTAAAGGTCCCATGTGCTCTGAAGAGTGGCTGTGTGACAATATGGTTTGTTTATCAGCATAAAACGGTTCCAGTCCTTGATTCTGATTGGTTAGTAGTTGTAATGTACTCTGCTTTGTGTTGTGCCCAATATGAAAAAGCAGCCTCTTGTACCTTATTGCTTGCTTGAATATCTGTTTTACACATTTAGTATCAGGGGGTCCCTGCTCCATGCCTCTCTCATCTAAGGGGTCCTTCCCTGAAAAATTTTGAAAACCCCTGGTTTATAGTAAATGTCAAATAATCACATATGCTTCTGAAAGTGACAGAAGAAAGAAGTAGTGAACTTTCTGTATACTATAACCTTTAACAGTCTTTCTTTTTATGACTTTAAGAAGCACAGTTTTCAGTAAACATGTAGTTTACTATTGTAGAGATGCAAAAATGAGTCTCTTTTGTGTTAATGTGTGTGAGTGTGACAGCCTGTGTTTGTGCTGAGGGTGTTTGAAGTTTAAGGTCACTGTTGACTGTTCCTCTGTGGTTATTATCATTACCGCCGTCAAGCAGACTTTCTCCAGGTAACGTTACCTGACTGCAGCCAGGTAGATCATGGCCACAATTATTTTCCTGAATTAGTTGCAGATCATGTGTCACCTAGTTGCGTAGCATCATTGAAGTTTCATTTGCTTGTGATTAAGTCAGACACTTACAAAAACTGGTCCGAAGATTTAGGTGACCGTGCAGATGATTTTCTTACAGAATACTATCCCTCTGGAAAAAGTCACATAGACGAGGAGAATAGAGTTGATTAAAGACAAACTGAGTTGAATAGCATTGATTGCAGTTGATTAAAGTGATGGTGGTGTTATATTTCTCTCTCTGGTCTGATACCACATCATTATTTTACCCGAAAAGAGGTCAGAGGAACAGCACTGCATTCATGGAGAAAACCAGACCCCATTTGTTCATGTATGTTGTTGCATGTGCAGTGTGTGCTGACTGACTCGCTCTTGCGCCCACAGCGTCCTTTGGGGAAGACATCAGCATATAGTATCTTCTCTCCTCTGCTTCAATGGATGCATTTTTCCGTCAGCATTTCCGGCGGAAAGCCTGTATTCCAAACAGACGCAGGCGTTCCAGCGTGTCACTTCCTGTGAGTAAAGCGCGCCGGCGCTCCAGCGTGGGCCTTCCTTCAGTCGGCCTAGCTCAGAGACGAAGGTCAAGTGTTCAGCTGCTTGGTGGCCTTCAAACCAGCAATGTGCATGCTGGAGTCTTACCACGCAGAAGAGGACACTTTGCCAGAAGAAGGTCCAGCGGTGCGACAGCCTGTATGGCCCCCCGGTTTTCTATCCGACGGAGACAGGCCGCCAAACACCGCAGCATTCATGCGGAGCTGTTGGGGCCATCGCTGCTGTTGGCTAGCGTGGTGCAGATGAGCGAAGTTAATGAATCAGAAGACAAAAGTGAAGAAGAATACTCCTCTGTCTCTGATAGTGACTGTAGCCAGGAAGAGCAAGAGTCAGAGACCGAGTCTGAAACGTGTCGGACATGGTTGGCTCAGGGATTGGCGACGGGGGAAAGCATTCAGCACCGGCCATTTATCCGTGCACCACGTTGCCTGCGCCGAAACTCTTCTCACCTGTTGCCCGCTGAGGTAGTTTATCGTAGCCCGAGCTTTAATGGGCTATACGGACGTTACCGTAAGACCAGCGTGGCGGGTGGATTGTGGACAGGTAGGCGAAATTCAGTTGCAGCTCGGGGACCAGGTGCGCTGTACAGGAAGAACTCCGCCTGCTGGCCAGACTTCACTCTTTTACAAACACTGCAGGGACCTTACTACAACCCTCAGATTGACACATGGAGTGGGTTCCTCTCGTATGTAGAGCCCTAACTACAGCTGTATGTATGTGTTTGTGTGCGTGCGTGCGATGGAGATTTTTTTATCGCTTTGTTGCTGTGTGGATTTGTGTGTGTCCTTTTTAAAAATACGATTTTATGCTTAGAGAAGCAATACTTTAATTTTTAGCTTTTATTGCAGTAGTACATATTTTAAACCTAACATGTTTGATTTTCATAATAGCTTCATGTCTAGATCCATTACAAAATTTAAACTATAGACGCTTTCATCGGATGCAAGTGCGTTGTCGCGGTTACTTGTCTGGACTGAACTTAACTTCCGGTCTCTGTGTTTGTTTAATGGTCTGGCTAGTGGCTAAACTGAACTCTGAAACAAATACCTTGTCGAAAATAACAAATGTTTTGGTTTCCTAAAGACGAGGGGAGGTGCGATCATGGATCACCGCTATGTGAAGGGAGGTTTGGCAGCCGATCTGAAGTTAACATTGTGTACATAATATAGTACATGTTTTACACTGTAAAGTTCGCTTAGTCTCATTTTTGATACGCTTTAGCTAGGATTTGAACTAGGGCTGTAACGATATATCGCGTGTCCCATTAAAAAGACCTGTCTAAAATCGATTCTGCATCGCAAGGCTGCGATTCTGTGTTTCATGCGCAGCTTGTGCATGTACTGTGGCGTTTTGAAAAAGCAACACTCCTTAAACAAATTATTTAAAATATTCTTTATTATCATGAAAATACCTGAAACAGTCTGAAGAACGACAATATAAATTCCTGTAGACATTTCCTGGAATAGGGTTTGTCATAGATATCTATAAAGGCTAGATGTGTTATGGCGGAGTCTCTAACGTCATCACCTGGCGGCCATCTTACCACAGGACGCTCGCTCACTCACAATGAAGGAATTTGAATGAATTACGGTGAAATAATGCCACATCCAAAAGCCAGAGGGCGCTCCCATGCAGAAACTCCAATTTTGCCACAGAAGAAGTAGCATTACAAACCCCATAGATATGTATAAAGGCTAGATGTCTCGCCCGCGCTGCTGGCCAATTGAGTGGAACGTCCGCATTTGGCGACCATCTTACCACAGGGCGCTCGCTCACTCGGACCATTGTGTTTTAATGATGCATGTACTTTTAAATGACCATAACTTGCTCAATTTACACCAATTTTCAAACGGGTTGGTTTCTTACAAACATTATTAACGTGGCTATAATTATGGATGCTTTAAATGTTTCATTAAATTTTTTTAGTTTAAGTATGCAGTGTCATAGGTACCTCTTTGACGTTTATAACAAACCTAACCGTTTGAAAATCGGTAGAAAATTAAGCAAGTTATGGTCAGTTAAAAGTACATGCATCATTAAAAACAATGGTCCGAGTGAGCGAGCGTCCTGTGGTAAGATGGTCGCCAAATGCGGACGTTCCACTCAATTGGCCAGCAGCGCAGGCGAGACATTTAGCCTTTATACATATCTATGGGGTTTGTAATGCTACTTCTTCTGTGGCACAATTGGAGTTTATGCACGGGAGCGCCCTCTGGCTTTTGGATGTGGCGGTATTTCACCGTAATTCATTCAAATTCCTTCATTGAGTAAACGTGCATTTGCACGATAAATTGTTACAGCCCTAATTTGAACTAAGCTAATCCACTTTTTATATTTGCTCGTAAAATGTTTTTTTTTTTGTAAAAAGTGCTAACCATAAAAAATTGCTCGTTATCAGAAATAAATTACTTTTGAAGGACTCTATTGTTATTGATTCTTTGCAGAAGTTTACCGGAAGTTACGTTTGTTCCACAAAAGTTACGTTTGTTTATATTTTTGCTGCTGAAACCGTCTATACAGTATGTGCAATTAGCTGTGCTCCTATATTCTGTCTGATGCTTTTGTGAAAGTTACATGAGCTGTCTTTAGCTGTCAAAAAAGTGTGATACAACTGAAATGTTACTGTTCAGTGTTTTCTGTCAGTCACAAGGTTTCCAATGTGGATTTATGTGCTTGTAATGTTTTCTTTGTCCCATGGCACATTTACTCAAGTGCATTTGTATGTCTTTCTGTACATGTTTCAAGGCTACAGTATATATTGGCTTTCTGTTTATTATTGTTGTGCTTGTTTTACAGACCAGTCTTTCTTGTGTTTGTTTTCTAGGAAGGCCATTGCCAAGTCAGGCCTACAGCACCTCTCATCTCAGCCCAGTGCTTCAGTCTTACCCAAGGGGGATACGGAGAGAGAAATACGCAGTACAGTGGACTGGAGTGTGAGTAACATAAACCCAAATAATCTAGAACTTTATAAAAACACTTGTGAATTGTAGTGAACAAGTCTGTTTAAGTGAATACTTTGTGTTTGTGTGAGGGCAGGAATCAGCTTTGTATGGAGAGCACATCTGGTTCGAGACTAATGTCTCCGGAGACTTCTGTTACGTCGGAGAACAGCACTGTTACGCCAAATCTCTGGTGAGTAATTGTTTAAATGTATGATTTTTCTTTCTAAAAGGATCACAGAGGTGCTAATGAAAGGATAAATAAGCAGACAAGGAATAAGATGTGGAATGAGAGCTAGTGGTGCCAGAAGTATTAGATTGGAAGTGGTCGAAGATGACCGAGTTGTATTATCAATATATTGTAGCGTGAGCTCATGAATAATAATTTGCTCATGAGATGTTGCTAGGTAATCTCTGTAGACCGGCTGGTCAAGTTACCTAATTAGTACAATAAAATGGTTGGGCTCTTGAATATTATTCATAAATTAATGTGCTGGACAGAGTTGTTTATCCGTGTAGACTATCCAAGCTGTTTTGGCATTGAAATGCAATGCTAAGACAGAATAATGTTTGCTCACTTATTAAATGAGAGAAATGTGTTTATGAAGAATAAAGGATGGGATAAAATAATGAGGAAAAACTTTAGCACGATTTTATAATTCTCCTCCAAATTCACTAATTCCACCCCTTTCATTAAGGTTTAATGCTGCCCCCTGGAGGCTTGGTAACAAAATATATAGTTGTGGAAGAATTTTAATTTGACAAGACTTTTTTAAGATGTAAAATAAATCTTTGGTGTCCCCAGAGTACGCATGTAAAGTTTTAGCTCAAAAATTCATATAGATAATTTATTATAACATGTCAAAATTGCCACCTTCCAGGTGTGAACAAAAATGGGTGTGTCCCTTTAAATGCAAATGAGCTTATGAAATGCAAACACTGATTGCCATAATCATGGTTTATTGAAATTAAAAATTCAAACTCAATTGTGCTGTCAATTATTTTCTCTTTCACTCTCGCTCTTTGCACTTAAGTGCAGTGCCGTGGTTGGATATTGCAGATTAAGGGGCGGTATTATTATAATTAGATCCCCTTTTGACATCACAAGGGGAGTCACATTTCAATGACATATTTTTTCACTTGCTTGCAGAGCACTTAAACATGGAAAAAGTCAAATTTTCATAAAATATTTCCTTTAAATATAATGTCATGTGCACAAAATCATTTTACTTTTGCTTTTTTGAAGGTGTATTTCTGATAACCAACAGTAGACTGTGACTGTAGAAGAAAATTTCTCATTTGTGACCTCAGTCAAAATCTGATTCAGACTTTCTCTTTTCTCCGCCTCTTTCTTTTTCCTATTTCTTTAATCACAGCAAAAGTCTGTTGCTCGGAAAAAATGTGCTGCCTGCAAGATTGTAGTTCACTCCATCTGCATTGAACAGCTGGAGAAGGTGAGTCTTGTTTCCAGTGGCAACACTAAGGCAGAGGCATGATCAGACACTGCATCACAAACCATGCATGTTCCTCCCCTCAGTTATTGGACTGGAATGCTCCACCTCAGGGGGAGGGGCTTGATGAGGTGTCCCTTAAAGACCCATCATTCAGAGTGAGAAACCCTCTAGGTTTATTCGGCTGGGCTAATGGATCACTTACACTTTCTGATCTTAGCAAAGATTGATGACTGTCTGGCTTAATAAACCTTGAACGTGTGCACAGAAATAGCAGACCCTGTTAACACCTGGAGACGCTAGCACTCTTTTGTCTCTCTGTGATTTTGAGATTTATAATCTGTTTAAAGTTCAGGTAAAGCTGTTTTTTCCTGCACGAAGCAATGGACACAAGGTGAAAACCCATATGATACAGAAAGGTTTCCTAGCCAGACATATTCTTTCTTTCCAGTTCCTTAATCACTATCATTTTGATTTATTCTGTGCAATTATTTAAGTCAAACAAACTTTTCATTTTGTTATGTTTGGGTGAATTTTTTATTTAAGCCACAGATTTCAAGTTTTGAATATGGACAAACTTCACGTCAGGGGTGTGGGACTGATTTTGGTGAAATTATGTTTGATCAGGGGTGTTTTAAATCATACTTCTCACTAACCAGGCTAACAAACTCGAAGCACTGCAGTCGGCATATGGTTCTGGTTTTTCATGGTTTTCTCTGTTTAAGTAAAGTTCTGTCATTGGATGTCTTTTTTACAATCTGAGAATATCTTCTTATAATGGAAAGTAGGGGCTTAGTGGGAATCTCTAAATCTGAAGATGTTTCCTAAAAAACAATCTTGCAATTAGTTGTCCTTTCCCTTAAATTTCAGCTGTTGAGCTTTCAAAGCTTAAGGGTTAAAATTGAGAAGTGTTGTTAAAAATGCACTATTGGCTTTGTCTTTCAGATAAACTTTAGATGTAAACCATCTTTCAGGGAGTCAGGATCGCGAAACATCCGGGAAGTGAGTCTTTCGCTCTCTTTCCCACTCATTCCCTTTCTTCACTTAATTTCTTGATCTCTCTCGTTCTGCCTATTTTTCCTAATCTGATTCATGTAAAACCATCCAGAGCTCAATATAAACAGCCAACAGCAATGCTACTAATTGTAATTTTATTTCATTTTTAGTTTTCAGATTATTAGTAATAGATGAATGACCTAAGGCTGATTCATTCACACTGCAGGCTAATGCTGATGCTGTTTGCTGTTTAAATCTTTCTTGTTCCTTTATGAATTCTTGTCACTTTCATATCCACTCTCTTTGTTTTCCTTTTCCACATCCTCTCTCAAACTCTCACTGCTGTAATCCATCCCATCGCTCCTGTCCTTCATACCCTGTTCCTGTGTGTGCACTCACTCCTCCTGTCTCCCATCATGCTTTGGTGGGTTAGTTCACCTGGCGCCGCAAAGCTTTCAAAGGTTACCGTGCAGTGGAGCAAATAAGAGGTGCTGTAGCTCAATGCAATGCACGCACCTCTGTTACAAAGGTATCGCACACATACAGTACCTGTACATATCATTCGCGGGCATCACACACACACATTGACTCTAAATGAGGTTATACAGTACCTAGCAATTGTTATGTTTTAAAATATAGCTAATTAAAATGACTGCATTCTAACGTAAATCAAATCCAATTATGGATTATCCCAAAAAAAAAGTATGCTTAAAAAGTCTGTTGTCAAACATGTCGTATTAGTATGTTACTCCAAAACACATTAGCTCATATATAATATGTATAGCATACAGTTTCCACACAAACACAGCTCCTGAGGTTTTCACGGTCTCCATCAACATGATCCCACATCAGTTTAATGAATGTTGAATTCTGTAAATGGGGAGTTTTTATGAAATCTTGTGTTTTCTTCTTATGGCAGCCTGCAGTAGTGCGACACCACTGGGTCCATCGGAGAAGACAAGAAGGCAAATGTAAACAGTGTGGAAAGGTTTGTAAAACAAATTTCCACTAGAAGTGTTTAGTGGAATTACATTTTATATATTATATGTTACATTTTTTATTCTTTACTAAGTTGTATAGTTTTTATTATGTAATAGTCATATTCTTTAATTTCTGTTTGCAGGGGTTTCAGCAGAAGTTTGCCTTTCACAGTAAAGAGATTGTAGCCATTAGCTGCTCCTGGTGTAAACAAGCAGTAGGTTTCTCAGCTTGTGTGTATTTCGTTTTAGTGTTATAGAGTGTGTAAATGTATGTGTGTGTGTGTGTGTGTGTAACCGGCCTGTTTGTCTTTCCACTTGTCTGCAGTATCATAATAAGGTGACATGCTTTATGCTGCAGCAAATAGAAGAACCGTGTTCATTAGGAGCACATGCCGCCGTTATAGTACCTCCAACCTGGATCATACGGGTCCGCCGACCTCAGGTACTTAATACGCACACACACTCACAGAGTTGTTAGCTCTGTACAATATTTTTTTTATGTTAAAGATCAGTGAACTACATGAGATGATTTGAATTTGGTGACTCTATATATTATTTAGCTATCTTATTTTAATACAATATTATTTGAGTAATAATTGTATTAGGTGTTATTAACAGCAGCAAAGTTTAACATATCCTAAAAAATATTACCCTCGGTATATAATGCTGAGAAATATTCAACCTGAACTGAATTGTTTAAAACATTACAAATGAAATGGCTCTGAATTGAATACGTTTACTTTTCAAATTAAATTTTTTTGATAATTGGGGTGTTGTTTGTAATGTTATTTTACTATTTTTCAATTGTAGTCATCACTAAAGTCAAGCAAAAAGAAGAAACGAACGTCTTTCAAACGGAAATCCAGCAAGAAGGGAGCTGAGGTATGAATCCAAGCAAGCAATTCAGTTTAATTTTGTATAACACGACACGTATCACAGTGCAGTACTGTACAGTATCAGCAAATACAGAACATACTGTACATAAAAAGCATACATATATGTTCATTTGAACATACATCAGCCACACTTTAATGATAATATGGGCTAAATACTATTGGACATTAGTTGAGGAAATGTTGAAAAAAGTGTCCTTGTCTGGGCTAAAGTCTCATAATCTATGAGATAAGCATCATCAAAGTTTGATTTCAGTCACTGATTTCTCATTAGGTATGTTTACATGCAACCAAATAATCTGTTTGTAATCGTTTTGATGATCATAGTATTTTCTCAATCGTATGCAAATATACGTTGTGCACACATGCAGAACATTTGTGCTTACGGCGCGCATTCACACGGGGCGTAAGCGTTAACGCTTAACGGAAGGCTTGTCTGAAGCGTGGCCAACAGCCAATCACAGTGGCCGCTACACATTCTCCGTTCTTCCATAAACGTAATTGGATGGCTCTACCTAGGTTATTTGCATAAGCGATCTGATTAGCTGACGCACGCGTTGCCACTTGAAAAGTTGAGAAATGTTCAACTTCTGCCGCGAGCAATGGCACTGACGCGGCGCCGACGGATCCACAATTCAGTTTGGCAACGCATGACTTCACCCATTAAAAGTGAATGGGAAGCGTTAACGCTGACGCCTCGTGTGAATGCGCCGTTACATGACTCTTATCAAATAAACATGCAATGGAAAGTAAGGCAATGGCCACACACATTATTAAGGTATGGGGTCACGTGCTGTATTCTGCAGCGTTCATGTGTACTTTCATAACATTACATAAATCAATAAAATAGCGTTGTGCTTTTTGAAAATGTTGTTTTCATTGCCTGTATCTGCAAACTTCTTAAGAACAACTTTCTACAACTCAGCTTTGTACATTTATCCAGAGATAAAGCGTGAACTCGATGAGAGATGCTGTGAGCTGGGTGGCATTGCCAAGTCCTCTGCTTTTTTCAAGCTCAGATTTTGGCTACTGTCTCCGCGGGTTGTTTTTTTCTCCTGCATTGGTATTTGGGCTTTGAATAGTCATTGGGATGCTTTTGGGGTAGCTTTGAATGTCCATTGGGATGGTTTTGATATGCGAAGCTGGCAACCCTGCACAGACGTTCGGTTCTGATTATATAGGTACATGTATACAAACATTTTAATCAGATTGCATGTTTAAGGGTCCATGTAAACTGTATTATCGTAACCTTCAATCGGATTAAATTCAGTTGGGTTTACAAAATTTTGTGCATGTAAACAGAGCCACTGATTCCAGTCTTTGACATAACCTCATTCAATCAATATTAATGATATTAAGGATATATTTTCATTATGTTCTTTACATCTATGCAGGATTATAACTTTGTGGGTCAGAAAAAGTAAATGTAATGGTTATACATATTTCGGAGGAAAGGGAGTCCATATGATTTACAAATCAGAGAGATTCATGTTATGTACAAAAATTTCCTTGTTTACCAGAAATGATGCAAATAAATAAAACACTTTGCACTTTACATCTTACTCTCTTTCTTGCCAGGAGGCTCGATGGAAGCCCTTCATAGTGCGACCTATTCCCTCTCAACTCACGAAGCCACTGCTGGTGTTTGTAAACCCAAAGAGTGGAGGAAATCAGGTATTGTTGTTATTATTGTTGTTGGTATTGTTACTACTGTTACAAGTACCACTAGTAATAGTTTTTTAACTGGCGCTCTTCTCTTGATCTTTCCCAGGGAGCTAAAATCATTCAGTCCTTTCTGTGGTATCTAAACCCTCGGCAGGTCTTTGATCTCAGTCAGGGGGGTCCTCAGGAGGGGTCAGTACCTGCATATAAAAAAAAACATTTTACACACGCCAATCACAATGTTAATCACTATCATGTATTTGTTTTTAGGTTGGAGATGTATCGCAAAGTTCACAACTTGCGTATCCTTGCCTGTGGTGGGGATGGCACGGTGAGTGTTTAATCACCTCATGTAAATAGAGTAGTGAGTGTGCATAGGAATTATAAAGCTCCTCAGGAGGGGGTGAAGCTGCACTTTTATCTCCCCGCCTCCAAAAGATGATTCCCCTTAGTCATTTGTTTGAATCAGTTGAGTCATGTGTTTGAGGAGTTTCTGACATGTAGTGCTGATGCATGTGTCCTGATGTAACCCATGCTGTCACGTCTCCATAATCCGATTGTGTGAGCAATGAAGAGCATTAAAGTGTAAATTGGAACATATTTTGAGAAGTGCAGGAATAACTGAACTGCCTAAAGCGCAACAGAAATAAGGAGTTTAAATTCACTCGTTTCATCAGTCCTACTCTACCTCCCTCAGCTTTTTCTGAGAAAAATCACATTCTGCCACATTCTTCATTTTTTATATGATTTCACAAGATATCTACAGTAACAATCCAGTTTTTGTTGTTTAGGTGTTAGATTTAAAGGTGCAGTGTGTAGATTTTAGCAGCATCTAGAGGTGAGGTTGGGTATTGCACCCCTCCCTTTCGAATAGTAAAGAAGCTATATAGTACCAATTACAGGACAAGCATGTCATTGTCAGAGATGACAGAGTGACAAACACACTCTGTACAGCAGTTTGTCCATTTAGGGCTACTTTAGAAAAATGATGTGGCAAAATGGCGGCTTCCATTTAAGGGGACCTGTGGTGTATGTATATAAAAAATGGCTCATTCTAAGGTACTACAATCAATACAGTTTATTATGTAAGGTATTTATACACCACTGATAATATAGTTGTGTATATTATATTGCATTGCTGTCAAAAGATCCTTCTAAAATTTACACAATGCACCTTTGATATTTTTACCACAGGTGTGCTCATATTCTCAAGCACACAAACTCACACTCATGTTAAATTATGCTTTGTTTCAGGTGGGCTGGATCTTGTCCATTCTTGATCAGCTGCAGCTTAACCCTTCGCCTGCTGTGGCAGTGCTCCCTCTGGGCACAGGAAATGACCTCGCTAGGACGCTAAACTGGGGTGGGGTGAGTAAAACCTGCACATCTAGGTTAAATCAAATCCAACTCAAATACCCTAAAGTTCATTTAATTAACAATTTTCTAAATGAAACATTTTAATGTTTACTAACATACTACAATGTATGTGTTTGTGTAGGGTTACACAGATGAACCGTTGAGTAAAATCATGTCTCACGTTGAGGATGGCAACATTGTACAGCTGGATCGATGGAATCTGATTGTGCAGCCCAATCCAGATGCAGGCCCAGAAGAAGGAGATGAACAGGTGACGGAGAAGGTAAGAGCTCTGTCCACCTCCATTCTTTCCTTCCTGTGCTGTTTGACACACATACAAAACAGTTGTATTGTTAGATGAGTGCGACAACAGCTGAAGTGTGACATTGTTATTTCTGCTCCACAGCTCCCCCTAGACGTCTTCAATAATTATTTCAGCCTTGGTTTTGATGCTCATGTGACTTTAGAGTTCCACGAGTCTCGAGGTTAGTGTAAAGACAATCAGTTTATTAGTAAGACTCTGTGCTCGTATGAGTACGAAAGTTGCATGTGAGGTCAAATTGAATTGTGCTCATTGAGAATAATGTTTTTTTTTACTCCTCAGAGGCCAACCCTGAGAAGTTTAACAGTCGATTCAAAAACAAAATGTTCTATGCAGGAGTAAGTTAACACTCACACACATACAGATACACACACAGACACACACAGTCATGTTCTCATATAGTACTGGATTCATTAACACATGTTAATCAATATAATAATTGCAAGCTCCTATTTTAATTGCATCATTAATAATGATGACAGTGAGATGGTGGTGACTGTGCTCCTGTTTATACCTTGTTATCTATTTTGGGTGATCCAATCACAAATGATCTGTTTTGTAGACACATCATTGTTTATACCTAGTAGTACACATGCATCTCAGATGTGTCCCCTGTGATGACTTGAGATTCACTTATGAGTCACTGTATGGTTATAAAGTGCAATAACAAACAAAAGCTCAAAAGGGCAGCATAGTACCTTTTTCAAATATGCTTTTATGTCTTGGCAAACATGATGTTTCAAGCAGAATGCTCATCATTATTTTAGTCACCGAATGATTTTCTTTTAAAGCCGTGTTGTAACACAATTGTCGATTGACAGATTCTTTACTCTTAACTTAATGTTTTAGCTCAACAGATGTGTGCTCATTTGCATCAGGACAGATTAGTGTTTTGGCTTCTATCAAATGATAGAATTTTGTTGTTCTGTTTATGCCCCGACATGATTGGTTCCCTGAAATGGATGTTAATACCAGGTGTAAGCAGGGCCAGTCTTTCTTTGTGGAGTTTGCATGTGTGTCAGCGTGCGTTTACTCCATGCATTCCGGTTTCTTCCCATTTCCAAACGCCTGAAGGTTTGGGGAATTGAAGATATCAAATTGATGTGTATAGATTAACCGGTCCTCTCCATAAATATAGCCATAGATTCTGCAATGCCGTTAAGACAAAACAAACAAACAGGACCAGTAATGTTAACAATAATAAAAATGCACATAAAGTTTGTTCTTTTTTTTTAACAGACAGCGTTTTCTGATTTCTTGATGGGCAGTTCAAAAGACCTGGCTAAACACATCAGAGTGGTGGTAGGTACAGAAAATAGAGCCTTTTGTGAAGAGGAAAAGAGGAAATGTTTGTATGCATGCATGTGTGTGTGCGATTTAAGGCTGAACTATATGTGTCTGTGAAGTATTTGCATTTTCATTTTCTGCCTTTATTTCTCTTGGGCTTTAGGGCTCAGAGGAAGCATCTTTATATCAATGTTGACATTTATTCTTTCACTATTATTGTTGTACCAAATTAAATGTCAGATTTAAATTACCACTGCTTCTGTTTCCTTTTCTCTAGTGTGACGGGACAGATTTGACCTCTAAAGTCCAGGATTTAAAGCTACAGTGCCTGGTCTTTCTCAATATCCCCAGGTTACAAATTCTACCCACTTTTGTATCTTTGTCCTTCCTCCATTTTCTGCTTTTCTTGCTATTCCTCATTATGTTAGTACTAGATATGTCTGTGTGAAGAAATGCGTTTACATTTATGCATTTTTCAGATTCTTGTATCTAAAGTGGCTTTTATCCAAAATGAGGAAAGCAATAAATCAATTGTTCCAGAATTTTTTACACTAACATATTAATGTTTAGATGTTATTGGTTATTTCAGGTACTGTGCAGGCACAATGCCATGGGGAAATCCGAGTGAACATCATGACTTTGAGCCTCAACGTCATGACGATGGCTGCATTGAGGTCATTGGTTTCACAATGACATCACTGGTATGTTTTACCTTGTTGCATTAGATTAAAGTGACCTAAGATCTCTTAGAATCAGTTGTGCTAGTTTACATTCTCTCCGTTGTTTGCTGTGACTGTAGGCTACGCTGCAAGTCGGAGGTCACGGCGAGAGGTTAAATCAGTGTCGGGAGGTCACTCTCACCACCTTTAAGTCCATCCCCATGCAGGTGGACGGCGAGCCTTGTAAGCTTGCACCGTCTGTTATTCACATTTCCCTTCGAAACCAGGCTAACATGGTGCAGAAAACCAAAAGACGCACATCTATACCACTGCTCAATGAGTAAGTGCAGCATGCACACTTCTCTGTATATGAGAACACACTCGTGCCTGTGTTCATACACACAAGATCTTCATACATTTTTTATGACATTAAAAGAGCGTGACGGTGACAGAAAGTTAAACTGGTTCAATGTCTCTCTCTATTAAGCTGTTAATGAGACGTTTATTGTGATATATAAGCTTTCTCTGTCTCATTGGATTTCTCTGACAATGTCGAATTATAAATATTGTCCTCATAAAGGCCTGCTAAAGACCGACAGGTTTATTTTTAGTCCAATGAATTAGATAATCATTCTCCCAGAGGTTTTGTTCATTTCACACCTGGCCAGTTTTGTGAAGAGGGAGCACTGCACTGTTGGCAGATAGGTTTCTAATGAGACCCATTGTTACTTCCCTAAAATGGCTGAGGGCATGAGGGAACACAACATAAATAATAGCAAAATAACAGATTTTAAAGCCACTGTTTAGGCAGGTACAATACTACAGTATACCAGACCAAACCTTTATCATCACTATCACACATTGCTATGATATAAAGATTCAGTCAGTGGGATGTTTGTTCATCTTGTGTGTTGTATGTTTCTCTGATCTTTTTCTCTCCTGTAGTCAGCAGCCGTTTCCAGAAAGATTACGGATTAGAGTGAATCGCATCAGCATGCATGATTATGAAGCTCTGCATTATGACAAGGAGAAACTCAAAGAAGCTTGTGAGTATAAAATACAGCACACCCTCAATAGCCTCTTTCACACAGTAATACTGGTAAATTACCATGAATTTACCAGAATGAATTTACCAGTAAATACAAAAATGTGCTGTTCACACATGCAGTGACATTCCGTCTTTTTACCAGTAAGACATCATTCACACATCCGTATCAAAATACCGGTAAATTCGGAGAGAAAGCGGAAGTTACCTGTGGCGCGCGGCCGGCGAGCTCCGTCCGTGTCGTATTTGTAAACGACTAGTGATGGCGAAGTGAAGCTTTCTTGAAGCAGTGAAGCTTTCAACCCAATTGTATCGGAAAAAGGTTCATTACTCGAAGCTTTTCAAATCAGAGCTCAATGAGGACCTCTGCTGGTGAAAGTGCTGTTTCACAACATGTTCCACAACTAAACAACGTATTAATTATAAAAGCAAAACTTAATGGATTGACAAATTAAGGATAGATTCATAAATAAATGTAACAACATATTAAATACATGACCAAAGCGTGTTCCATTTCATGCGAATGGTACTCCAAACAAAAATAACAAATTAAGGATAGACTGACTCAAAAGTATAAAGTGTGAACCAATAAAAAATATATCATGGTATTAAGTGGAGCAGAAAAGACTTTTCACTACTATATATATATATATATATATATATATATATAATATCTCATAAACTCACTACAGTAATCGATTCCGTGTAATGCAATACTCCAATACAACCCATGAGGGCGCGCCGCGCATCGCACAATTCTAAACCTTTAAATCAGAAAACGAAGCAGTCACGTGGGTGTGTGTGAAACGAAGCTTCGGACGTCATTGGTCACGTGATTTTGCCAGAACGAATCAAGCTTCGATACAAAGCTTCAATGAAAATCGGTTCGTTTTTTTGACACACGCTTCGGAGCTTCGGTGTCACTGGTAACATCACTAGTTATGACTTAATATCCACGGTCCGTATTTTGTTGTTTTCACATCTGTGGCAAACGGTCGCGAAGTTGCTCGTGACCAAACAACATTGCGTTAGGCGGCGTCAAACGGAACCTGCGCGTTTGCACATTAGGCTTCACAGATGGTGTGCTAAGGACGTCGGCAATGTGGCAATTAGATGGTAAGCTGTTTTAAACAACTTTGGTGACGAAATGTGGATGTTAACTTCAGGTGTGCTCGACTTTTAAGCAACATGTGTGTGGAAACGTCCGTAAACAGTCTGCGTCACCTGTATAAAAAACTTTCTGATTGGCCCGCCCGATCTGTCAGCGCGGTCTGACGTCATCTAAATGCCGGTAATGCTATATTTTTCGTTCACACACAGCGCTTACCGGCAAATTACCGTTAATCTTACAACCTGTCTTACTGGTAAATTGGGAGCACTGATTTACCGGAAAGGTTCTGTTCACACATGACATGTTAACTGCAATTTACCAGTAAATTACCAGTAAAGACTGTATGTGTGAAAGGGACTATAGTCTTATCACACTCACACATGTGCGGCCCATTCTGAGTTCACTGCATGCTAGTTATGGCTCCACTATAAAAGTCTTACAGTATTGTATGTAGTGTTGGGGAAGCTACTTTGAAATTGTAGTTAGATAAGCCACAAGCTGCTACTTAGTAAAAGAAGTTCAGTTACAGCCAAGCTGCCCATCTGAAAAAGTAGTTTGCTACACTACAAGTTACTATAAAAAGTAGCTAGCTACATTACAACTACTTTGCTTTTACAGTAACATTATATTACAAGCACGGTATAATTAGTAATGAAGAATGTTTTAAGAAAATGATTGGGGTTTAAAACAATGTAATTTAATAGTAATACACAAATGTTTATCTCAAAATGAGCATCTGCAAAATTGCCAATGAATAGGCATAAAAAAAGAAAAAAATATGACTTTTTAAATTACTTTTGAAACACTTTTATTTCAGCTCTTTATAATAATATTTATGAAAAGTTATTATTCATTATTATCAACAAACTAAGATATATAATTAAATCATTGCCTTTGTGGTTTGATCTTCCATATCTGGATTTTTTATCTGTCTGATTGGCAGAAGTTTTTATTACAGAAATAGGTTCATTACAAAACTGTGGCAGGACAGATTGGTTTTTGGGCAACCATCATAGTTTAAGTGATCAGTGGAAAACACTGATTGATCACTGCATTTAAAATAGATATCTGCATTTGATATAAAAACAATAAACCAGGACAATTAATTTAAAATGGCTATGTGCTTGAAGTTTTCGACGCAGACAGACAAGTCTTTTGTTTGCACAGATAACATAGGAACGTGTAAGCTTTGTTAATGTTTGTTTCTTTAAGAGACATGAACTTGGTCAAATAAGGCCATAGGCAATTAATCATCAGATTGTATTGTCATGCCATCATTGACATATCATTACAATGGGCTTGTCGACTTAACCACGACACATTCTTTAGTTAATCATCAGATAATCTGTGCAAAGATGCATGACAGAACAGTAAATGGCAGTAATGAGCAACTTTAGTTTGTGATCTAATATAAATTTCACAAGATTTATTCATTCACAACTTGCATTTATCAAACTGTAGTTCTATTTTTTACCGCTAGATGTCATCCTATAACCGCCGTGAGTGTTAATGGTCTCTGTTACAGGCGTTTAGTGGGTCTGAAAGAATATATTTAGATTAAGTTTTATATTGCTGTTGTGTAATGACACAAAGCATTTTGTCCAGAATCCATCAGTGTTGTTAAACATACGATTAAATCTCTGTTTTGTAAATATATCGAGATCTTTTCAGCCCAACCATAAATTATTTTGTTTTTGTTCAGAAGAGGTGTGTATATGTGTCGAGGGCTTTTGTATCAGTAGTAAAACTATCTGTGGACCTATGGAAGTAGATCAGTATGTGTGTGAGAGAATGATTTGAGCTTAGAGTTGTTCTGTCCTTCCTCTGTGATACAAAAATAAAACGCACATCACTCCATCTCTTCTGCTCAGTGCTGTCAACCCCTCTTCACTCTTTTTGAGCTTTGACAATACCACCAACTAGAGAGAGAGAGAGAGAGAGGGAGAGAGAGAGAATGCAGAACAAACCTGAATTGAATTTGGGAACGACTGTTCAGATGTTGCTAAGCAACCCAACATTCTTCAATGGAAAGACCTCTCCCATCTCCCTGTTTTCTCTCCCTCTGCCTGCCCTCCCCTGTTGCTCTTTATCTTCCACTCCACCATGCCAAAAAAACTTCTAATTCACTTGTGAAAGCTAATTTAATAGAGAAATATCACCCTAAATGCATTAAGACTAGGCTACATCTGTGTCTCAAACAGGGTAGGCATTACTAATGCTTCTCCAGCTTTTAAAAAGAAAGAGTATCTTTATAACATCAAAGTCTGCACCCTAAAGTGAAAGTGTGTAGCTGGTACCTTTTCCGCATGGTAATTTGGACACAAAAGTGTTCATATCCATAACTGGACACATGTAACCCTCCAGCAGCCATGCACTCCACTTCATATTCACTTTCTCTCAATAACAGCAGACAAAACTGCAAACTTAGGCCCTTGGGAATAAAAAATGCATGGAGTGATTATAAAGGTTTTCCCATCTCCAGGGTCCTATTCATCACATCCTATTGCTGTCTAGACTAGTGGATTAGTTTAAATCCGCTTGGTTGGCTCTAAGCTAGTACTGCTTGGACATGGCAGATACAAATGCCATAAATCATGTTCATCAACATTTCTGCGTACAGACACATGCACAAAGGCAGAGAACAATTAGCCAACATTGCTGTTGGAAGATTCTGTTTCTCTCTCCCTCTGCTGATCAGTATCTCCTGAGAGGAAAATATGGGCCATGTTTTTCTGCAATGCACAGCAGCCTGTTACTGTGAGAATTATAGAACGATGCTGTTTCTTCTCTGCATCTCTCCCTTAACTTTTCTTTTGTGTCTGTCTTCCCATCCTCATCTCAGCAATCCCACTGGGTCTCATCGTCGTCCCTGGAGACAGTGATCTGGAGACCTGCCGTGCTCACATCGAAAGACTACAGGAGGTAAAAAATGAGCGTGTGGGGTTAACAGATGGAGTGGGGTAAATGTGAGAAATGAGAAAAGGAGAGGACAAGAAAAGAGAAAGGAGGGGAGAGGTGTTTGATTAATGATAAGGATACAGATACAGTAAGGAGCATAAATAATACCTTTTAATGTAATCCCAAACTGTCTTTTTTGGAGTTCATCGCGTCCTTCAGAGAACCGTGGATGCATATGGATAATAACTGGATAAATATGCAAAATATTGTTTGTTTTTGTTGCCACATGGCAGGCAGGAGCTGGGGACTTTGTCTTAAAGGAATAGTTTACCGAAATATAAATTTTGTCATTTTATTCACATCAATGTTGTTTAAAACACACATTACTTTCTTCTAAAGAAAAGACAGAAATATACGTTTGTATACACAGTATATATGTTATATTTTATTGAGAAAGTTGATGAATGTGAGTAATTATATCACACTTAACATTTTTCAGTTAATTGATCCATGAAAATCTCAGAGAAACACACATCCTATTCTTAGCAGTTTAAAAAGATCCTAGGGGCTAAGGTTTAAAATGTGAAATTTGGTGTCTATAAAATAACTGATTGTCTTAATTGTCTCACACAGTGCCATCATTCATTAATTCATTCACCCAACCAGCAGATAATTAATATGTGCTCCAGGGTTTCCTCTTAGATGGTTGTTTATGTGTGGATTTGCTACGACAATGACTACGTTTAGGTGATCATACTTTGGTGATGCGGGATGTATCTGATATGATGATGATGATGATGATGTGTGTGATTTTAAACTGATGGTCTGTGTGTCTGATCTGATTGGGCATGAGTATCTAATTCAATGGGGTCTCCTGCAGGACTTTGTGTCATGTCACCCATCTCTACAACGACTCCAGGTGGGTAAGACACCTGAGAGAGGTGAGACAGGCACACCTGAAGCACTTTCAGGAACAAATCTGGAAATACAGATTCAAACAAATCAAATGATTGTGTTATTTGTACAAGGCCCTAGAATTTTATTGACATTACGCATTGAACCCTAAAAACTTTACCTTTACCAAAAAATAAAAAGGCGCAGAGTCGGATACGAATGCAAAATCAGTAGCGAGATAACACAAGGAAAATAGTTTGTTTTAATTAGGAGCTTAACATCATCCATAAAGTAGAGAATTTCATAGTTCATCCTGAATATCCCTTCTCTGGGAGATTTAGGACGCTCTAGCACCTCCTAGAAACCAGACATAAAGAGAACCCTCATTAGTACGCCGATTGCCTCATGACATATCTTAAGTAAAAATTTCAAATATTCATAAATTACTGTGTAAGGGCTTGGTAAGCTAAATCCTCTCGCTCAGCCCACCATCCCCTGCATATTTCCCCAGGGTCCTAAGTGCTCCCGTGTGCTCTGTACAGTTGGATGCGTCCATAGTGGGCTTTATAGAGAATGGCAGCTTTGTGCTGGTGGTGCATGCAGGTGTTGTGTTCCTTTTGTGTTTGTGGGTTCTGTAAATATAGTCTTTGTAGTTTATATATGATGTTAGATGTCAGATTCTTAGACCCAGTTGCATGGCTTTGATGGATAAGTTATAGTCCTTCAAATAACAGTCTGGAGCTAAGGATAGAGGTGAACTGATGTAATGTCAGCTCTGTGTGTGTTTGCTGAAACTTTGGCATATTGTTCATGTGCTGTTAGTCTCTACTGTAAGTTACACAAACTGGCACTAATCACAACTTTTCTCCTCTCTGTTCTCCACCTCTTCTCCTCTACCTCTCTTTTTATTCTCAGGAAGGTGATGGGACCAAATCAAAGGCTTTATCGTCTCAGAGGCTGTCACCCAAATGGTGCTTTCTCGACTGTGAGTATTCTTTATACTGCAGTGCTGAAGAGTGTCAGGTCTGTAATGGACTGACGTCTGATCTCTTGCCTTTCAGGTCACGTTGTACAGTGATGTATCTTTTACTTACAAGTTGTTTTAATCAGTGTACAAAGCTGTAGGTTTTTGCAAAAAGTAAATCAGCCTTTCAAAATCACAAAATACTCTTTATTACTCTAGCTATGACTGTGGCAATAGAGAGTCATAAATCCTAATAGTAGAGAACCAGAATCTGCTGTGATATTTCAGGGTTAATAAGGGGTTCCAGTGATTACTGTCAGCAGGAGAGAATTAGAGCCATAGAAGGCGAACTTAAATTTGATTTCACCATATTAACTTCATGTCTGCATTGATGAACTCTGTGGGTACTCTGTGCTCCACCAGGTCACACCTGGAGATCAGTACAATCTCTGAAAGAGGCATTACTCATGCATGCAAGTATACTGGCACACGTGCATGCATGCATACATGCTAGTGATGGCATTTTGAATATGTTGTAGTATTGCATGCACACTCAAAAGAATGGGTCAGAAGGGGACAAACTCAGCCATTGGGTTAAATTAACACAGAAAATATTTAAAGGATTAGTCCATTTTCTTAAAAAAATCCAGATAATTTACTCACCATGTCATCCAAAATGTTGATGTCTTTTTTGTTCAGTCGAGAAGAAATCATGTTTTTTGAGGAAAACATTCTAGGATTTTTCAAATTTTAATGGACTTTAATGGACCCCAACACTTAACCGTTTTCATGCAGTTTAAAATTGCAGTTTCAAAGGACTCGCAAATCCCAAATGAGGCATTCAGGTCTTATCTGGCGAAACGAGTGTCATTTTTAGCAAGAAAAAAAAATGCACTTTTAAACCACAACTTCTCGTTTTCCCCCGGCTGTGTGACGAACCAGCGCGACCTCACGTAATTGCGTAATGACGTCGAAAGGTCAAGTGTTACATATGTGAAAGGCACATCTGCGGACCATTTTAAACAATAAACTGACACAAAGACATTAATTAGGATCATCGACATACAACAATGTCGGAACGGTCCTCTTTCTCCACACTTGTAAACACTGGGGCGTAGTTTTGCATACGTCATCCGTGACCTCTTGATGTGATGACGTATTACGTGAGGTCGCGCTGGCGCGTCACAGGACCGGAGAAGACAAGAAGTTGTGGTTTAAAAGTGCATATTTTTATTTTTTATTGTCAAAAATGCTAGATAAGACCCTTATTCCATGTTTGGGATCGTTTAGAGTCCTTTGAAACTGCAATTTTAAACTGCATTAAAACTGTTAAGTGTTGGGGTTCATTAAGGTCCATTAAAATGAGAAAATTCCTGGAATGTTTTCCTCAAAAAACATAATTTCTTCTCGACTGAACAAAGAAAGACATTAACATTTTGGAGGACATGGTGGTGAGTAAACTATCTGGATTTTTTTAAGAAAATGGACTAATCCTTTAAATTTGACCCAACAATGGGTTAAATCCACCCAGCGTTTTGGGATAGAACAACCCAGCATAGGTTAAATTACGACTTAGGGGTTTGAGTTTGTCTATTTTGACCCAAAGCTGGATTGAAAATAATGAGTGTGTAACACGTAAAATGAATTCATGAAGATTTATATGAGGATTCAGTGGGAAGTTTGTTCCTATAGCACAAAAAATAATTGGCAAAGTGTTTTTGGTGTAGAATGAGTGCCACCATTACTCAAACACAATGCACAAACCACTCTGTCACGCTTAGTCATCTCAAAACAATTCATAATTCATGTTTCATTTTATTTTCAGTTAGGTCTCGGGATAAAATTGATTTAATAATGTTCTTCGGTTTTTATTTAAATTTCTTTATTCTGTATAATGAAACTGTTTACAGTATGTTAATGTTCAGGCTATTTTTATCTTTGCAATATACTCCACTAACTCCTTATTAGCCTCCCAGTGTGAGTGAGTGTGTTAGGACAAAGACAGATGGTATAAGACTGTATGACAACATTCTCAAAGCTCTGTAGTAATTTGCTTTCTGATCAGTGTGAAGCTGTGTGAATCCATCTGGATTACCGTCATCCCAATCCTACCTAATTAATCGGAGGAACTGAGCCCTCGATACAGAGACTGTCACTCTGTTCATTCTTCGATTTTTAATAAAACAGTTGATGTCTTCACCTTATGTAGCAGCACACAAATGTAGTGTCAGTTTTACGAATTTAAAGCAGAGTCAGGCTTCCCTTGAGCATTTCAAGACACTGGAAGTCAATCATCATAGCACACAAATTCCCCTTGTCAGCTGGGTGACATTTACATAAAGCCGGAACTGCCACACATTAAACTGATAAAATGACATTATATCTCTTTTGACTTCACTCCTCTGCTCCAGTCTCTCCTTTTACTCGTCCCACTCATCTCCTCATTTGAAATGTAAAGAGCTTCTGAGGGCTTTATTACCCGAGTCCAGAGCTGTACCATGAGACTTTTCATCACAGTGATTGTGGCGGCACTTCTGATCTCAGCTCAGTGTTATCAGGTTGCTGCTGAAATTGTTATAGGTTCAGGTGGAGGTTCAGTCAGATCTGAGACCAGAGTTGTACAGTTTTAATGGCTTATTATAAAGCACATTGTGCCCCAGATATAGAGGAAGAATGCCACTAGGGTGTAGGGAAACGAGTGCACATTACCATTAATTGTCCTACAAGTGTACTCTTTATAGATATGAGGATGAGTTATTAGAGGGTTTTCTTTCCCTTTGTGGGGTTAATTCACTTCGTTGAGATCTGCTGCCACTTTTTTGCTCATTATAAAGGATATAAGACTGCTTTGCGTGCTAGAATCATACACCTCCACATACCTGACCTGTCTACTTTTAGTGCCCTCTGATTTAATCTAATCATTTTACTGATATCTAGCCAGCCGTGTCATGAGTCCACACTTACTTTAAGCATATGCCGAGTGCTTTCCTGTTAGATGCATTTGCATCAGTTTATCAAAATTGTGAGCTGTTGAAACAATACAGTAAATGACCTGAAAGTAACAGCAAGAGAGCTTTGGTGTCTTCTCTTTAGTTTGAACTTGCCGTTGAATGCACCTGATCAGAATTGACCTGTTTTTTATGTTTTGTGTTTACAGCTACAACAGCAGATCGATTCTACAGGATCGACCGAGCTCAAGTGAGTCTTCCGTACAATACCCTTCAGTTTATTTTAATAGCTACGATTTTGTATCCCCACATTGTATTCACACGTGTATGCCGTTTATTTGTGTCGCCCCTACAGGAGCATCTTAACTACGTGACTGAAATATCTCAGGATGAGTTGTTCATTTTGGATCCAGAGCTGGTTGTCACAGAGACGGTCAGCACATCACCGGGCATGCCAGACCTGGTGGATTCCTCTGAAGATTTCCCATCCGTTCCACTCAAATTCGCCTTCCCATCAT
Organism: Paramisgurnus dabryanus; assembly: GCF_030506205.2. Lineage (NCBI taxonomy): Eukaryota > Metazoa > Chordata > Actinopteri > Cypriniformes > Cobitidae > Paramisgurnus > Paramisgurnus dabryanus. The sequence continues at coordinate 34,577,130 of NC_133338.1, forward strand.
CTTCCTCTTCTCCACCAAACACACCTGCACCCAGGTGAGACACAATAAACATGGTTCAATTATAGAAAAAGCATATACATACAAACCAAGAAATCATGCTGCACACTTTCTTGAGATACCCTAAACACAAACATTTAGTATCTGGTTAACTGTAGTACAGTAATACAGTATGCATCTAGCGCCTTTTGACATGAATTATTTTTTTTTATAAATTAGATTTTTTCGACCAGAAACAATATGTTCATTATTAACTAATAGCTAGTTTTTAATGAGAAAGCAGCTCTTTTGTCCTGTAACATCAGCCATAAGGCCACTGAGTTATACAGCACTGAGCCGTCTGGTGGCAGTGTCGTTCTCATAGTCGAGTTTTGTGCAAATGGTACATTTACAACATTAATTCAACTGTACTGGGAACAGTAAGATTAACATCCACCTAGGGCATATATAATCATTGCCTCTGAAAGGCTGTTTCTATGTGCTTGAACACATGTGGGCAGGTTCATACGTGAATATATTTGCTTGTTTTTGTGTGGGAATGATGCGATTGTGAGATTTTGTGTGTAGCTGGATAATTGTGTGGCTCAGAGCGAATAAAACAGAGCGTTTCCTGCAGCGCAGTGCTTGATCCGATCCGCTATTTTTAGCTGCCTGAAAAAGTCATACAGCACTGAAGCTCTGCTAATCTCCTCTATGTGTGTGTGTGTGTGTGTGTGTGTGTGTGTGTGTGTGTGTGTGCGCGGAGGGGGTAAGAGAGCTAGAGGGAAAGAAAATACATAATTATTTTATTTTTTATGATTTAGTTTTGTTTAGTTTTTAGACAATTATGTTTTTCTGATCATTTAAGATTTACTTATTAAAGTTTAAATTGACATTGGCTTAAAGTGCACCTATTTCATTATTTGGTATAGTACAATGTGTTCGCGTGGTGAACATATCGTACATTTTTGTAGCTCCAGATTTCCCTGTCTTCCTGAAACTGATTTCACTGCACTGATTCATATAGAAAACTCATTTATTTGAAAAGTGCTGTGTCCCTGATTGGCCAGCTAATCTGTACGTTGTGATTGGCCTGAATACTTCTGAGGTCAGCCGGAAATATGATTCTCCTTACCGTGTTTGAAAGATTTGGTCACAATGCAATGCTAACAGGAGTTAAAGCAACACTATGTAGTTTTTTACCTTTAAATAATGTCTCTAAAATTATTTCAGTGATAGAACAACTTTTAACTGGACAAATTGTACTGTTGCTACAACCTGAGCAGCCTCCTAGCTGCTACAAGCACACTTTGAAAGTGGTGGTGGAGGGTAGGAAACACAGCCCCGCCCCTCCCCCTGCCTGCAGAAAGTGTCTGATACCAGGCACTGTTGCGCTTTTCAACCACATGGGGGAGCTGTAAGTCATTTTTACATGGAAACTACATAGTGTTGCTTTAAGTTACAGAGTCCGAAGCGAGAGGAATTATGATAATGTCAGTCTTGTCTACATCACCAATCCCAGGAAATAAACTGTTGCCTACAATCCTTGTGTTTGTTGTAGTCCAAGAAAAAGAGATTTACATTTGAGCCAATAACTCGCATCATCATTTACTTTGGGGTGCGTACCTTTTGCATATCGTTGACATGTACTAATACACACCTACACACCAAAGGAAATGTAAAACCGTGAATCGTCTAATTGGTGCTTTTAAAGCTGCAATGTGGGAATTTTAGAAGGATCTTTTAACCGAAATGCAATAAAATATATATATAAAGAATGATCAGTGGTGTAAAAAGACCCTTAAAGACCCTTATCAGTGGTGTAAAATGACCCAAAATGAACTGTATAAGGTGGGTTGCGCAAAGTCGCTTTGCTGTAGCAGTAAATGACACAAAACAGTTAAGTCCAACTAATGACAAGAAATGACAATTATTTTGATACGACAAGGTATATCAAGAATTAAAAATACATTTCATTAATAAAATGACAAGGGAAGTAAAGAATACAAAAAGAGAAAAAAGGGCACTTTGTCATGTTTCTATTTAAAATTATGTTGGTAGGTCCTGGGATAAATTATACCTATTTAAGGGGCCAATCACACCAAACACATTTATTAGTTGCAGGTGCCTTTTTTGAATGAATTTCTATGGGCAGTAAGCATTATGTGCGCTGTTTATGCTTGCGTCTTTTGCCGCAGCACGCATTTTTTGAAGAAGCGCTGAGAGCGGAAACGCGCCCGACATCATTCACGTCTTTCCATTGTCTAATCGAATGAGGGGAGAGGCGGGCTTTCCGTTGTGGTGACAGTTTACAGTTGTTCGGAACAACCGAAGATTGCAGTCACTCACTGTTTCCTGTGTGTTTGTGCACCTCTCACCCTCAATCAAGGTCAGAGCAAGCGTCCTCTTTATTAAAGTTTTTTCTAATATTACAGTTAACAGCAAAAGGGCCCTCACACTTCAATATTTTATTGACAAGACAGCTGACTCGGGGGTTGCCTAGCAATATAAAAAGCTGCGCCGCATTGGTCTTTTTTAAAGTGACCAAAAAACAGGCTGATGCACCTTGCGTTTCCAAGCGTTTAAAACGTGTTTGGTGTGATTGGCCCCTTAGTGGGTCATGAAATGAAAAGTTTAGGAAACCCCTGCCCCAAACGGACAAACTGTTCTATAGATCGCATTTTATTACTACGTTGTCTAATACTGCAGTATGTACTACGGTAATCATGCTAGGATTGATTAGGGAGTAGTAGTTATTGTATCTTCGACCTCTGAGGTATCAGATCCCTCACCCAGTTGTTCTGAAGCAAAACATTTGGACCTCAGGGCAGAGTTAAGTGGTTTAATGAGTCCGGACAGGCCGCTTCTTTGGACATTACTTTACTCTGATTATGTCATGATTGTATAGCCAAAATCAGATAGGAGCTGTAGTTTGGCCTCCAATGGGAAAATATTGAGCGAACACATACGGCACTTTCAGTCCTGTGTGTGTCCTAATGCTGCTGCAGTCATGTGTTCTGAGACGGTTAGGGATCATTGGTCTTTAATCTTTGTTTTGCATGTTTGATTTGGAGCACATGTGGCTATAATATGTGTCTTATATCTAAATTAAATGTCCTCGGAAGTTCTCTATCCATAGTTTTCAGTGACCTACAAATATTTAAATCACCTCTCAGCAGAAGACATATTAAGATATAAACACAAACTACAACTTTTGGGAACCTGATCCTGTGTTTGTATTCTAAAAACCGCAAGATTCCTGTCATCCACTTTGGTGATGTTTACATCTGTTTTGTGAAAAAACCCTTGCCTTTCAATGGCTTCAGGATTATATTCATAAAACAATATGATATAATGTTAATATTTTTAAATAATGTTAATGAAAAGACCTGAAGACAAGTTTAATACTCTTTGTACAACAATTTATCTAATAAAGATGCATTTCGGATTTGCAAACATTGCATTTCGGATTTTCACATGACTCTTTAGCCAACTTCAGCAGTAGTGTAAATAATCTTTGTAGTTGGTTGCCTCATTATGTGACAACAATCCAGGTAAGAAAATTACACAAAGATATGATTTATGGCTAAAATTTACAATGATTAATATAGTTAATTAATTCTAAATGTTACATTAATATTTTAATGTGTTAATATATCCAGTGTTTACATAAGGTTACTTTTGATGTGGTTACTGTAAATATGAGACGGCTGCTATTGTTTCCCCTCACTGGGGACAGAGACACATTTGACACAAAGTTCACAACTTCCTCTTTTCTGGGTTTTCATTTCTAATGCCATTTTGTAGAAACATAGCCCAAGCTTGTCATCTCCTCATTGGTTCTGTATAAAGGCTAAACAGAAGAAATCACTTAACCTGCGGACAACAGCAGATAGCGCTCTCTTGACCTTCAGTAGGGCGTTCCACTAAGTGCGTAAAGTCATTTGAAACCTATCGATTGCACTTTTAGAGTTTTACTGTCTGCTTTCTATCACAATTTTTATGGACTTATCTGCCTGTATGTCCAATTCATTCTCAGCCACCTGTATATGGGTGTATGGGTATTCAACATCAAAGATGAAAGTCTCTTTATTTTCAAAGCAAGACTAATTAGTGTATTAAAAAGTACATCCATACAACTACAAAAACTTTATTTTTCTTTGAACATCCTTTTCTCCCATATATTTTTTTTGTCATTTTTATATTTCATTTGTGCATTTATGTATTAGCAACATGCAAAATATTTTTACTGTATTAATAAACATACTAACTAAGATTAACAGTTGTTGTATAATTGTTAATTCATATCAAGTAAGGCATAATATAAACCAGAATGGTTGAACTGTCACAAAGCAGAGGGGTCTTTGTACACATATCACACAAGGTGATATGTGTACAATGTTATGTTTCGATTATCTGATTCATAGTAATGCTAACCCACCACAAGGAAAAAAGTGTCCTGCAGCTGTAAGCAAGCAGTTCAAATGATGCAATACATTTTAATCATTTGTAAATATAATCTCATATTAGTTAGGCATATCTATATTTGTAAGTTTTAAGCTGTACCGTTCAAGAGTAGTTGCCACACCCGGATAAAGCTGTGTTTTCAGTTACAGGTGGTTGTTATTTGGGAAATATGAATCAAGCATTCCAGAGCGCCGAGTAATAGCTTGTTAACAGATGCGTTGACAAATTAAATCTCATTGTAAACTGTTGCCATGTAATCTTGTCGCACTTATTATATTGTATGCTGATTGGCATTTATTGTTTGTCTCTTTCTACACACAGGCATACAGTACATACACACAGTCAGTCACACACATGCATGGCTGTTGATGTCTCTTGCATCATTAGATTGCTTGACTCCCTTAGGGTTGAAATAATGATCTCTTGCCAAGCCAACATTGAACATGCTTTTATTCAATTCAGAATCACACAGAATTACTCATGAAAGGAATATTAAATGAGTAAAAGGAGGTTATTAGTTGCTGTGGTGTACTCTGTGGTGTTAAGTGCTGACTCTGCCAGGGTGAACTGTGGGTGAACACGGTAAAAGGCAGCATTGTCTTCAAAAGTTGGATTTCTTTTCGTCTTTGTTTCCATCGGTTATGTTTACTCTACTGAATAAGATCAGACTGCTACAGGGTAATTAATGCACATGCAGAGATCAAAGGACATTTTTTCTCTCTTGCTCTTTCTCTGCCTTCATCTCTTCCTTTCCCTTTCTGTCATGCATACAATAACAATATTCATCTAAGTTTGTGTTTTGTAGATTATTCTTAATCTGTTGTTTTCCTCTGTCAAACTGTATACAGTATTTTCTTTTTTTGGTCAGCATACAAGCACACTCATCTTTTGCTCTTTATGTTTTGTTTATTGCTGAACTGGTCACGCATACAAGAGCTGTTTTCTTATTCTCTACAAAAAAAGCCTTTGTTGGTTGCACGTATAATAACTGGCCTTTTCCGGTGGAGCTTTGTCCCATTTTTGTGACAGTGAAAAATACCCTCTGATAATGTCTCTCTGCTTGTTTCCTCAGGGTTGCGGAGCTCCAAAGGAAGCGTGTTTCTAGTGACAGCTCTGTTGCAGAAGCTCTTGCACACAGTGACTCACTCAGATCTGCCAAACCAGCTCTCAGCAGGTAGGAGGAACAGAGAAAACATTTATGCTCTTCCCGAATCTCTAAAACGTCTTTATGATCATATTTGTATGGATCTAAGCTCAGTAATGAATGACTTCTGTGATGTTTAGGAGATCTTCCGTGTCTTTATGCTAGCAACAAGCTCTGACTGCTCCTCTCATCTTCTTTCATTTTCTTCTCTGTAGGTTGACAGTATATTAAAAGTCCCTGTAAAGTCAATCTTGAAGCAATATAAATGTTAGAAATGTATTGCTGAAACGCACCAAAAAAGTTGTAAATTGTGTCGTACTGAATTGCAGAGTTAAACATGTTAAACAGTTTTTACCATTTTAGAGTTCTGGATTTTTTTTATGCGGCTCTATAACGGTGGCTCGGTGCACGCTTGAGCCGCAGCAAATGGCCCTGCCCTTAACATAATTACGAGCATCCATTCAGGTTAAAGCGGTATTTGAAAATTGGGTAGAAAGTTGAAAGACTGCAGCTTTCCCTAGAGTGGGCGTAGTTTCAGCGCTGACAGCGGACACGCCCCCCAGCATTCGAGAACAAAAAATGCTGCCCTCTTTTCCAAGATTTTTATAACTTATTTTATTAGTTAATAACACATTTTTCTGTGGTGTGACAACTGTGGCAGTTGCTTTAATGCATTTAGGGGTGTGGTCCTAGTCAAGACAATCTCCAGAACTCCAAACTGAATGTCAGAATGGGAAAGAAAGGTGATTTAAGCAATTTTGAGCATGGCATGGTTGTTGGTCCCAGATAGGCCGATCTGAGTATTCACAATCTACTCAGTTACTCACGCACAATCATTTCTAGGGTTTACAAAGAATGGTTTGAAAAGGGAAAAACATCCAGTATGCGGCAGTCAGGGCAGGACTTACCAGGGTGGAGGCCCCTGGGCTTGAATAAATTTTGGGCCCTACACTCTCAGAACAAAAGGTACAAAAGCTGTCACTAGGATGGTACCCTTTAAATGGGTCCTAATATTTACTATTTAGGTACAGATATATACATTTGTTCCCATTACATGCACTCTTTAGGTACAAAGGTGTACTACTTGAAAGGGTACCACCCCAGTGACAGCTTGTGTAAATTATCTTCTGAGAGTGCACACATACAGTAAACAACCTAAAATAAAAAATATATCATAGAACTATATTTTAGGGAAGTTTCCCGACAGGGTTTAGATTAATCCAGCACTAGGCCTATTGCTATAGGTTATTATTAGGGCATTCAAGTAGTTTTTACAAACAAACCTTACAAAAAACATTACTGGTGTGCGTCTTGAGACAATGTTAAGATATATCAGTGCAAGATGTGTTTAAATTAAGACAGATCAAACATGCATTTTAGTCTGGGACTAGGATAAGACCTGACTAGGAAACTGCCCCTATATCTCTAAAGCAGAACATAAGCCCAGTCTAAAATTAAATCATGTATTTTTAGGGATGTCACAAATCCAAATTAATCATGCACATTAAAAAATACCCCATAACAACATTTAAAATCATTGTGTAAGACTTAGCTTAAGAAAATAATAATAGTCTTGATAAACATTCACCTTATTACACACCATATAATGTTATAAACATAATCAACAAGTGTATTTTTTGCAAATAGCGTACAAGGGGTGCAGTGTTTAAGAATGAAAAAGTAAAGATTTTAGGATGTTATTTAATAATTATGACAAGACCATCATGTAATATTAGACACCAAAAACCAAAGTGGAGAAGATGATCATTAATAAATTTTTGCATCTGATATGAACGTAATACATTAAAACCATGAACGTAGATATAAAAATGAACACTTTTCAGAAGTTTAAACTGTGATTCTGTTAGCAAACATGCTGAAAGAGAAACTACAGGAAAGTTAGGCTAGCTAGTGGATTATATCAAAAACCATCAGGACAACAACATGGCCATAATTTAGTGAATCCTCACCTCCAGATGAAGTAATAAACTGGACTGATGATTTAAATGTTGACATAGTCATATGTGCGTTGTTAACTCTCCGGATTTTGTTATGTTTCGTAGCTCTGCTTCACTCGTTTATTTCTCCACAGAAACTGTTTGTCGCGTGAACTGCAGACTGCGAACAGATTGGATTTCATTTGGCGCTACGCAGACCGCTTGGTGATGTCAAAGTACCGCGAGAGCGATTAGAAAGCAGACTTCTCTGTGTGATTTCTCGAATCGCTCTCGCGGTACTCTGATGTAATTCTTTTTGCTGTTGTTGAACCACTAGAAAACACCCGTCTGCTTTACAATCACTTTTGCGCCGTGATAATTTGATTTCATATGATGATCGGATCGCGCAGTGCCGCATGAAGTCAAATGCATTAAATACCAAATAGCCGACTGTATATGAGGTTAAACCCGCCAAAGTAGCAAGTGCAGCATGTGAATGGTGAGTGATTCAGATGTCAATTTCTGAATGAAAGTGTCAAAGGTTTGTCACACACTGTTAAGTATCCTCACGCTTTTTTAAATGGGTATACGGAAATCCTTGACCATTACTAGTGGATATACTGCGTATACCGGCGTATCACGTAAGATTACAAACAAACAAGAAAAAAACTGAGTTACAAGACCATAGGCTACTCTAGTAATCTTTTTCATACTGAGCGCTTCATTTTCGCGTTGCTCTTTCTCATTATCTGTAAAGCTCATTCATGACTCGCATTTCGCGTATTCGCTATTGTACTAGCATCTATGGGTTTCAAAAGCAGTAAACTCAGCGCGTCATATTCAGCACCAAGATGACTGACATATATATATTAACGAATTAAATGCAGCACCAAACAATTCTGCACCAACCAATAGGCTGTAAAATAAAAAATGAAAACGACTGAACAAATCAAACGAACGCAAGCAAGCACGGAGGCCCCTATTGGCCGAGGCCCCTGGGCTCAAGCCCACTCAAGCCCAATGGTAAGTCCGGCCATGGCGGCAGTCATGTGGGCGAAAATGTCTTTTTGATGCTAGAGGTCAGAAGAGAATGGGCTGACTGATTCAAGCTGATACAAGAGCGACTTTGACTGAAATAACCACTCGTTTTAACCGAGGTATGCAGCAAAGCATTTGTGAAGCCACAACACGCACAACCTTGAGGCAGATGGGCTACAACAGCAGAAGACCCCACCGGGTACCACTCATCTCCACTGCAAATAGGAAAAGAGGCTACAATTTGCACAAGCTCACCAAAATGGGGCAGTTGAAGACTGGAAAATTTTTCCTGGTCTGATCCGTCTTGATTTCTGTTGAGAACATGGATCCATCATTCCTTGTTACCACTCTGCAGGCTGCTGCTGGTGGTGTAATGGTGTGGTTGATGTTTTCTTGGTACACTGTAGGCCCCTTAGTGCCAATTAGGCATCGTTTAAATGCCACAGCCTACCTGAGCATTGTTTCTGACCATGTCCACCCCTCTATGACCACCATGTACCCATCCTCTGATGGCTACTTCCAGCAGGATAATGCACCATGTCACAAAGCTCGAATCATTTCAAATTGGTTTCTTGAACATGACAATGAGTTCACTGTACTAAAACGGCCACCACAGTCACCAGATCTCAACCCAATAGAGCATCTTTGGGATGTGGTAGAACGGGAGCTTCGTGCCCTGGATGTGCATCCCACAAATCTCCATCAACTGCAAGATGCTATCCTATGAATATGGGCCAACATTTCTAAAGAATGCTTTCAGCACCTTGTTGAATCAATGCCACATAGAATTAAGGCAGTTCTGAAGGCGAAATGGGGTCAAACACAGTATTAGTATAGCGTTCCTAATAATCCTTTAGGTGAGTGTACATATTTAGCTAGTTTGACTTTTAGGTAGTACTGTATGTTTTTAACTTACAGTAAGTGATAATAATGTGACGTTTCCTAAAACATTTTCTTTAGTTATACATAACATTTTCCTTTGGTTGCAAATAATAAAACCACATGTGATCATATTTGTAAAGTATGCAATTTTGTTTTTGGTAACCCTCTGCATTCATTTTGTATTTGTTAAAGGCGGGGTCCATGATTTTTGCTAAAACACTTTGGAAAAGGGTGTCTGGCCTACTACCAAAACACTTATAGCCAATCAGCAGTACGGGCCTTTAACATTAGTTAATGCATTAGCTAACTAACAGTGAGCAATATAGTTTTTTAGCATTTATTATTAATCATTGTTGTCAAATCCAAGTACAATTATTCATGTTAATTAATTGTGCATTAACTGATAAAACTTTGTATTGTTCATTGTTGGTTCATGTTAGCTAATGTGTTCATGTAAACACATACAACCCTATTCTAAATACCCAGTCGTTTATATGTCAAGTACACTTTCATGTGTAAATGTGGTTGAGTTTGCACACTGTATGTCCAACTTTATTTTAGAGCTGCGAGTATGGAAAGGTATGACATCTCATTTACTGTGCAGAAACGCCTTTGCTTCGTACTCTCCTTATATATACACGTGTGTGTCAGAGAGAAATGTTATTTATGGAATCCCAGACTGCATTTTATAGTTTCCCATTTGCCCAAGATTGGTTCATGAGAGCTGTATGAGAAGGTTAAACTGTAGTCACATCCATTCCAATGATGCGACTATGATGAAAATATAAAAAAAAATCATTTATTTGACTATAATAAGACTACTTTATTTCATCTTATTTTAATATATTAGCTGGAATCTGTGTGCGTTGTGCCCATGTTAGAGGGTTGGGAAAGGCTCCTAGAAAACGCCAGAAGTCCGTTACAATAGCTTCATTTTTCCACTTTTACGATAATTTCGTTTCACGCTTGATCAGGAAGTGGGAAGGCAATTTTAGCTGACACAGCATACACTACCCCTGAATCAACTGTTTCTACTGTTATCAGGCAGACATTACAGAAAGACTTTAGTCTGCTATTTGATAATGTGTTCATCTGCATATCTAACAGGCAGAGGATGAAAAGTGCTTCCTGCTAGATGCTCTTCAGGGTCCCAATCTTTAAAATGGCATACAGAAAGAGAGCTGACTGAGATGAACAGATAGAAACGAAACGTGAAATTTTCGATTTCACTGCACAGATAGCATAAGGGATATCACTGCCTGAGTGCTCTCTATGCAGAGACCACATCAGAAATCTCTCTCTTGTGTGAAATCAGCTCTGTAAAGTACACCAGGCTCTCCTGAGCTTATACACCTCTGTGTTTATCAATGATGGATCCTATTAGCTTCTCATTTAGGGTTAGTGATAGCTCACGTCTGTAGTTAAAAGCTGTGTGGATGTTTATGAGAGGTTATGTAACGTATGTTGATGTTAGCCAGTCTGCTCCAGCGGGGTCGGGTTCACAACCCTGCCTGAGGGGACGAATATCTATCACAGAGATAACACTGCTTTTGTTTGTCCTGGTGGAATGTGTCTACATCACATACAATTATGCTTTCTAAGACCAGATATCAAAATTTTACACCAGCCAATGGAACATTGTCATTTTAAACACATGTACAGTACAGTACATACAGTTGTTTTCATTTATTGTTATGTTGGTTCGTTTGTTTGATTTGATATTTCTCAAACAGTTTGTTATAAACTCTTTACCTTAATTATTAAACTTTGACAATTCTACCTGAACCTCTTAACATAAAGTCTCTATTCAAACCTTGTTTTGTAGATGATTTCAGGTTAAGTGTGCTATCTATTATGGTATTTGTAAATCATATACATTACTCTGCAAAAGTCTAGGCCACCTTGCCAGAATTAGATTAATTCTTAATTTCTAATTCTAATTTCTAATAACTATCTATTTACTTCATTCTGCTCAAAAACGCTCAAGATGTGTTTAGTGCCAAAAGAGGACACACTAAACACAGACGATGCGTAAAGAAACATTTTAGTCTTGAAAATTATTGTAAAAAATTTTTTGTACATATTTCCTGTATTTTCAGTTTGTATCTTAATAAAATGGATTGAAAAATAAATATGGATGGACATTTAAACTTCTAAAACAACAAGTCTGGTGGTGGTGGTGGCCTAAGGCTTTTGCACAATACTGTACTTACAGTAGTAGAAAACATTTTACTGTATATTTCAAAAATCCTACTTTGAATTAATGCTGTCATAATGTAATGACACCAAAATATTTGCATATTAAAGGGACACTCGCTGCGCCCGAAAATAGTCCCCTTGATAACTTTCAATAGCAGTGGACTATTTTTCGAGCCTTGCGTAATATCATTGCGCCTGCTGCAGCTATGGTACGGCAGCAAAGTCCTTGATTATTACGCCAGAATGAGAATATAGTCCTAGCTATGTCAGCCTAGAAAATGGCAACTTTTAATTCTTAGTTGTTCAAGTTTTGAATTGGACAAATATCGCTACTTTTTGGTCATTTTTTATGCTAATGGTCTAATCAGATTCAATGGATTATGCTAAGCTATGCTAAAAGTGGTACCTATAGATCGGCTAATTGGATTTCAAAACTGTAAAAATCAATTGTTTAACTCTAGGGGAGCTGGTAAATGAGCCTACTTTTAAAAAAATGGACTGTCCCTTTAAATTGTTGTTAATCTAAAAATTTATTTGCATCCTTATTGTATTACTGTACATATATTTATTTTTCAGCATGCAGTGTATAACCACATGACTCGTGCTCATGCATGCTTAATATCATGTGAACACATTAATTTACACATTACCAAAAAAGACTTAAAACCTAACTATAACCTTGCTAGTAAAATTATTTATATCGTTTATTATTTAAGGTAATTTCATCATTTTTATTATGCCATGCATTCATTTATGATGTTTTGTATTCTTTTGTAAAAGTGTTGTTGTTGTTTTGTTGTTTTGAAGGGTGGGGGGTGTTCATCGCTCAAATACAACAGCAGCAGATTTCAAGCCATCTGGCAGGTGAGACAAAGCTATAATGATAAATCTCCTCTATTTCTGTATTCCATCCTTTCTGTCTTCTCAGACCTGCTATAGATGTTAGAGTAAAAAGTGTTCAAAGAGCAGCTCTGCTCTTTTAATCCCAGAGGGGATAGTTACTGGAGGCCAGTGGCTCTTTCTAACATGAACTATGAGTAGGTGTCATTGCTGCAATGAGGAAATGAAATCCAGCACAGCAGGATCAGGCCATTTCTGTTGCTGATTATTATTTTTACCGGCCTGTTCTGTTCCTTATTAGGCCCCAGCTGTCTCTCCTGACACAAATCTCAGGGGCAGAACCATAACACACACACGCAAACACACATAAACTGGAAAAAAGTTCTTCTGAGACAAAGTACGAACAGAGTAATTTAGCTTTGGCTTGGTTTGGTTCAGTCTAGTGTGTGCTGGCCCTGTGTAGCCAATCCTAGTCTGGTTTGGCATGGTCTTGTCTCACATTTTCTGGTCTGATGTCTGTCATCCAGTTCTCTAACTCCACCATTTGTTATTGAATAGAGAATCCTATCCCATATTTATCCCAGATTTAGCGTAGGATAGACAGGAACAGAGATAGCTTATTTAAATTGTGACTGACAAAAGCCTCAATAATCTGATCTAATACAAGACTCTCTCTTCCACTGCTCATATCCTACTGCTCATCAATATCTCAAATCAGCCTGAGTTTGATTAAACCGGCAGCTTCCAATCTCACGCTCTCTCTGTGTCTATCAGGAAAATTGATTGGGTTTCTGTCATCGTATGTTGACAGAAATTAATTAAAGTGGATTTTTAATTGTGTTTTCCTGTCAGACATAAATGAGGGATTTGTGTTTTCCTCTGTAATGGAATTACACCCCGACCCAGGAGGACTTTGAACACAGAGCCAGAACACAAATACAAACTGATACAAATAACAACAGTATAAAGCAAGAGCCTTTTGTTTTTCCGGCAAAGGCTGAGTCACCATTAATGTGGTGTCTGCATCTGGTAAATTGGAAGGTGCATAATAAAGGTAATATTGATGAAGCAAATAAGAAAAAATGCGCAAGTACAGCAAGGGCAGTTTAATGGGCAGTTGCCTGCTTCATTATCACGCTGAAATGCCAATGATGCCAAAGCCTGATTAGACCCTACTAGGTTGAACTTTGACCCTAAAAACCTTTAATTATTGAAGTCTCCTCTAATAGTATTGTATTCACAGCATGGACCATCAACCGACGCTCATTAAGACTGTTTTGGTTTTGAGAAAAGACATATAAATCTCACGAGTGATCAGAGGACAGCATTCCGGTCCACAATCAATACATCTGAATAAAACCTTGCATTGTTTTTCAGACTCGATAATCTCAGTGAGAGCTGGTGATATTTAGACTGCTGTTCCTCTCTAGAACTAATGAGGGGTTTCTAAAGTCCCATTGAATAATTGGCCCAATGTCACATTTCTACTCTCTACGTAAATGTGCTAAATTACTAGCAATTACAGCTAGCAAAAACTCAATAACCCCATTAAAGCTTCAGTGTGCTATTTTGTGTTGTGGAGTGCGTGATTACATGTGTCTGTGTGTGTATGCAGTGTGTACAGTGTGTTAGAGTGTCTTTGACAGAGTGTGTGTGTTGTGAAAAAAGGGCTAAAGAACGTCAGTAATTACATCTGGGTTACATACCGAAGAATGGTTCAGACATGTTTAAGTACTGGACAATCATTTAGTGGGGGGAAACCATTACCAGCTTTCTCTGGAGGGCATGATGACTAGAGTTGGATTTGCCTTGATTCCGGGCACAGTTATGAAGTTGATACGATTGGTTGCACATGTATCAAACTCTCATGATAGAGACTCTTACCTCATCATGGTGTGTAATGTGATTTACTCAGAGATGTCCTGCCCCAACTGATCCGCCAGTATAAAACCATTTTCCTCCTGCGGGGGAGTAGACTGTATCTCGGCAAAATGGACGTGGCCGAAGATAAATTTTTGGACTCTATCACTTCAATAAGAGCAACTCAGTGATGGGACTTTATTTGAAGTGGGTTTTTCTCGCCCCATTAAAATTGTACTGTAGCGCTGCTGTGAACTTCAGCCACAAGGTGAAGATAAAATGAAAAATGATCCTGCAGCGCTGATTCCCCATGGCCTACCAGAGATAGCTTATCAGAGTATTTGAACATTATTTGTCATGAAGAGCTATGTGGAAAGACAAAGTGTGATTGATAGCGATGGTTTTTGATAGTTGAGATGTACGGTTTGCAGTTTCGGGGGTTTGGAATCCACTTATCTGAGAAAATTTCATCAGTCCTGCAGCTGAGGTTCAGCCTCCAGGCAGAGGATGCATGCAAACGTTACAAAAAAGGTGTGTGTGTGTGTGTGTGTGTGTGTGTGTGTGTGTGTGTGTGTGTGTGTGTGTGTGTGTGTGTGTGTGTTCGTAGACATGTCAGAGTCAGCCCAGATTTATGAGTCTGTGCACTGCTTTTAATTACAGGTCACACTCAGATTCCTGTGCAAGGTTAACTCTCGCACAAACACGTATGCAGGCAGAAACAAATTACAATGAAACAGTGTTTTGTGCCATTGGCTTGAGTGTTAGTGAACCCCTTACCCTTTCTATCCCCTTTTCTCTGCCGTCTTTTTCAATTTGAGCCAGTGTTTGAGGTGTAACAGTTTTGTTTTTTTCACTTGACCGTTAGTCGACCCTATTGACCTTTGGACCAACGACTGCTTTTCATTATAACATTACATTATAAATCTTATGCAATTTTAAAATTTAGTGCAATTTTTTGCAAAAGACTAGGGTTTATAAAATGCATCTATGCACAGGTGGTTTTCTAAATAGCATGGATTTTTATATTTTATTTTAAATGCTGGAATATTTTACTGTATACATGCTGTTTACATCAATACAGACATTTTACAAATCATACGTAGGAACATTTTATAAAATGTTACATTACCAATTATCATCTGCAAATCTTTATAAACATGGCCCTTATTTTAAACAGAATGTGTAGTGTTGTAAATCTTTTCATGTTTGTCCAATTTAAATAATGGCTGCAAGCCCCTTGTCACATTGTTCTGTAGAGGATAGTTGTGTTCTGGCAAAGACGTGTATTTCGGAGCCACGTTGCTCTTAGCAAAGTTCAGTATCCAGGCCCCATTGTTCCACCTGTCTCTTTGTCCCTCTGATCTCCATCATTACCCCAGATGTTTGATGAAATATTAATTGATGTGAGAGCTCACAGAAGATGCTCCTGTCAGGTGGAGGGTATGGCAAGAATGACATTGAGGATCTGTGTTGTAGTACTGTATAATCATAGTGCCACAGGCGACATTGATAATGACATTTATAAAGATCCTCATTCATCTCATCCTCTAAGAGGAGAATAGCATAAAGCACATTAGATACATTATTAGAAAGTCTTTCTTCTATAGCTTAATAGATCTCTGAGGTAGAAGTTTTTTTAAAATCCATTTATCCATTGTGGGACCATCTGAAAATTATTTGAACAGTGTGATCAACTGGGGAAACATCAGGAGATGATTTAAGTTTTGATTAATGGTTCAGAAGGAATTTTACCATCTAATACATAAAGTCATGAGCTCGTGTAAAAATGTATTTCTGATGATGGTTTGAATTGTATCAATCACTCAGCCATTTCTGTTTCACGTTTCTCTTCAGGTCTGAAAAGAGCGCCCTGAGCAATACAAACTCTGGTAAGAAATTTAAGCCGTGCTCTAGTTTCTCTTTCAAATCTTCAGTGAATATTAAGCTTGAAACTTTGATGCAAAGTTGCTACATATATATTGTGTCCAGAGAATATAGCATAATTCTCTTAAAGGCGGTTTTCCGAACAGGCCTTATCCTATTCCCAGACTAAAACGCATGGTTGAGCTGCCTTATTTAAAAACATCTTGCACTGACATACAGTACTGTGCAAAAGTCTTAGGCCACCATGCTGCTATTAGATGTGTTGTTTTTGCAATTGATCATATATAATTTTTTACTCAGTCTCTTTATTAGAATACAACCAGAAAATACAGGAAATATGTATAGTATTAAAAACAGTAAGTGTCAAGTATGTATGGTAAACTCCCCTTCCACTTGAGCAATAGCAGGAAGCTGCAGGATCTCTTAAACCTTAATTAAATTAAATCCTAATTTCTAATTCTAATCAAATGACTTCAGGACTTCAGTCTCCTCAAAAAAGCTCAAGATGTGTTTCGTGCCAAGAGAGGTCACACTAAATACTGACTGATGCCTGAAGAATACATTTAGTTCTGAAACGTGTTTTGTTTTTAATTTTGTGTACATGTTTCTTGTATTTTCTGTTTGTATCTTAATAAAAGAGTGAAAAATAAAAATATGGATGGACATTAAAAATTGCCAGAACAAAAAAGCTAGTGATGTTGGCTTAAAACTCTTGCACAGTACTGCATCTTAGCATATATACAAGTAGGTTTTAAAAACCTTGCAAAAAACAATACTGGTGTCCATCTTGAGACAAAACAATGGCATTGATATATGTTAAGACATGTCAGTGCAAAGTGTTTTTAAATTGAGGCAGCTCAAAAATGCATTTTAATCTGGGACTAGGTAAACCTTGTCTGGGGAACCACCCCATTATCTCTTAATCTTAAAGTTTTGTATTTCTTTCTGTTTTTTACTTAGTTTTATTATTTTTTCTCATTATTCATAAACTATATAATTGCTTTTTGTAAACTGTGGGAGAGGTCGTACCAAGCATTTCACTACTGGGTTTGGTTGTGTATATGATGAATAAGACTTGAAATTTGCATTAAAGGTTAAATTTGCTTTGGATAAAAAAAAATAATTCAAGAAGAAATATAATTCAGTCTAAATGTGAACACACATAATTTTAGTCTTTAGCTTTGAGTCGTACATAGTGCGTCAATCTTGCGGTTTCTGATCCCTCTGAGAGAGGCAGATCGGGGCCGCCACGTAGAGCAGAAGAAAACTAAGCTCAGCAACGCTTTTCTGACGTCTCATAAAAGCAGATAGTTTAATGTTAAACGCTCTTTGGTCTTTGTCGTTCTTCTTTTTAGCAATGTGTTGCCTGTCTAAAGAGGGCATGTGCCAAGGCTATGGTGTTTTTTTCGCACTCCTGGTACTGGCAGAATAGGATGAGAGAGGAGGAAAGGGCTGTCTGGGTAGTCTGTGAGGTGCAGCGAGGCAGAGCAGTTTATCATCACTCACATTGATCCACATTAGAATTCAGTGCTAGCTCCAAAGCTTCCTGGCATGAGAGGAGCAGGAACACATTTCCAAAACTTGATTTGGCCCCGAGCATGCTTTCTCAAGACAAGAAAAAGACTCTTCAACTCCAGAAAGCAGTCGAGTTTTGAGAGCCGGATTGGAGCGCGCATATCTTTAGACACAGACGTAGGTTTAGCCTCGCTCTGCGCTCGGCTGTATGCATTAGCTCGATATCCCAGCTGGGTGTTTTCATATTTCACCTTTTGAGGTTTATGAAGCTAAACACAAGATTGCTGGATTAGGAAAGCAAATCTACAAAGGGCATTGCAAAGCTTTGAACACAGATTTTGCATATTGAGACTGAACCCTCAGAGCCAGCATCAGCTAATGTGATTAACCCCAATAATTAAAATCATATTTTTACTTCCTTCAGTAAACAGAACATCTTCTAGTGTATCCAAATAACTAAATGTTAAACAAATACACATTAGGAGTTTTTGAATAATAATACATTTTAAATTGTTAATTGTCTTGAAGATACTGTGACTCCTGTGTTTGTGTGTTATCTGAGAATGATTGGTGGTAAATCAGTTTTGCAAATGTAATACCACTTGCGTTTTATACTAAATGAATATTCATCTGAGCATATTTTATATTGCCAAATTCAGGCTTCGCTCTGTAATTATAACTGAAGCTGATCACAGTAATTTTGTAATCATTTGATTAAAATGCCTTCCACCAGTTTAGTTGCGATACCTTTATAATATAAGGAATATATACAGTACTTAAAGACAGACCCGACACTAAATGCACTCCCTTTTTTTATACCTTTTAATTTTATTGTCTTGGGCCCTAATCATACCTGGTCGATCGGATCACAGGTGGACGAAAGACATTCCTGTTCACATCTGGTATTTTTATCTGTCTCTTTTATCCACTTTTGACCGTTTCTGTCCTGGTTACTTTGAGGGGATGGTCTATGGGCGAGTCTCTCTGCTTTCGTTAAAACACGAACGGGAGAAATGACAGGTTTACGCACACTAATATTATGTAAGAGTATACTGCTGCTTATATTTAATATTTCAGAACATTTCATATGAATCGATGAAATAAGCTTGCCCAACATTCACACATTCACAAAATTAAACAAAAATGAAAAAGATGGAGAGCAGCTGCTTTTGTTTTATAAATGATAGCCTAAATGGGGTCGCACACCGGATGAGAAGCACCACACCATGCCGCGTCGCGCCTAGGACAACTTGGAGGTATTGTACACTGGAAGTGCACATTAAATAGCAGGAGCTTAGTCAGATAGCGTCTACTTCAAAATGCAAAATATACGTTTGCAGCCAATGTTAATCGTTAATGATTTGGGACAAATATGATGTTATTTAATGTTAAACTATGTGAGTGGCGCGACCAGGAATTTGAGCAACTTCCTGAGTCGTAGCTGGGCGCCGCGGACAGCCTGTGTGCGTATACTGAAAGAAAACAATGTGTTTGTTTTTTTTTAGAACGGCGCGGCGCGACGCTGAGCTGCGTGTCCGGTGTGTGACCCCCTTTAAGATCACTCTGAACACTGTGACTTTGCGCTAAAAGCACAAAAACAATCCGGTCAAATGTGTTCTCGACTACCTCTGAATGTGATTGAAAGTGGATGAGCTTAAAAACGTTTTACACCCCGTTTACACCTGCATTTAGCATCATCCAGTTGTGATCCGGTCGACCAAAACGCATCTTAATACCAGGTGTAATGTATACAGGGTCTTAAACTAATACGCTAACCTAATCAACGAGGTGAGATTTCCCTGTCTATACTCACCATCATGGGTCAAGGATTCAGTGGCAAGACATTTTTATATAAAACCCCAACATCTCTATCCAACAATTCTTGTATTTGTGGTCATGTCTAGGACAAAAAATAAAATCAAGTTTTAAATCAACATCCTGCTTTACAGCGAGGTCACAAAACGTAGCCACAAGATGTACGCTATCATCAACAAGTCAACTATATGCTAACATCAGTGTGCATTTGCATATTTGCTCAGTATTAATCCGTTCTTTTTTTAGATCCTATTTAACTTTTTTATTTAGTCTATTCAGTATTATTATGTAAAGTTCGGTTCCGTAGATCTGTGTTGTCCTTAAGGAACAGGACAACACTATGTACAAACTGACCGAAATGACCGAAAATCATTGCATGTTAAGCTTGTGCCACAGACATAAAATTCTGCATTTAAATTCAAAGGGCGTCTTGGATAAAAACGAAATGCCCTGTTATTAATACAGGCCTGGCAGCAGGCCCGCATAAATATATGTTCTGCGTTAACTGTGTGTTGTGCACTTTCTTTTTGTTTGTCAGTATCGACAGACAGTCTAATCGAATGTGTGAGGAAAAAAGACCAACAAAAGGTAAGAGCATTACTTGCTGCTTAAATGCAAAAACATTCTTGTTTTCCCTCTAGATTTCTTCAATTTACATGTCGTTCTTGGAAGAGACTTAGCTTTTTAGCAAAATGGCCTGCGAGAACATTCACGGACGTTTGAGCATCTAGCTACTAATACAAGTCAGATGTTGTGTTTTGACTGTTAAAGTGCACAATGTATGCGTGAAAGCAAATGGTGTGCTTTTAGTTAAACGTTCACTCGGCCTAAAGGATATTCTGTCCTCTCTAACGCAGCGCTGACCTCACCATTTAAATGTCAAGGATCTCACAGAGCGGAGGCGTAACCGTATAAATGAACCTGCATATTCTTCTGACCTTTCACTCGTTCTTGGTTTCTATGGTGATCAAACAGGCTTTCTCCAGAATGATAATCTCCCATCTTAGCTTGTTCCCAAATGTAATGCACCAGAAGAAAAAAGAGAGATGGGATATTTCCAATATTGAGGATGTTTGGCTTGTTGCATGGACAGTGAAGTACACAACATATCATACAGTACCTATCCCAGTATCTTGTTTATAAACAATGAACTCTAATCAAATTTAAAGATGCAGAAGTACATTCAGCTAACGTGTTGTGCATACACTCAGATATGTCTGTACTCGCAGGATGATGGAGCGCAGACTGTGTGACTTGATTCATCATCCATGACTCTCCTCTTGATGAGACTCAAACCTGATGATTAAAAAACCTGTCTCGTTTTGTCATAACTGGATATGCCAAAATGCTTAGTGCCCATATTCTGCGATGTATGAATAAGTCCTTGCAAGTTTCTCACAGGTTTTGGGCTTTATCACTCTGAAAGCTCCTTAGAACATATTTGGACCATCACTGACATGTCTGTGTCCATCCTACAGCTAGTTTTAAAATCAGTGCTTTTTGGTAGTTTGCAATAAATAATTAGATCAGAATATTAGAATGACTTTATGCATTATTTATACTGTTTTATGTTTTGATTCAAATTTACACTGATATTGGTTCTCTTCAGTTGAAGGAGCTGCATAGGAATGGGGCAGACCTGTGCATGCAGGACCCTGTGGGCCGGACCCTACTGCACTATGCTGTCGAGGTGGGCAGCAAGGAGATTGTCAGATACATCATTGATAATGGTATGGTGATCACAAAACGGTTCTATATAACATCTTTTAAACACCGCTATAGCATCAACTCATAATCTTCAAAAAAAGAACGAAAATACATTCACTTTATTTTCAATTATTTAAAGTTTTACCAGTTTTTACAACTTTACATACCAACAAAATTTGTTGTGCTCGCTCTGGGCATTCTCTCATCCAGCTGCCCATGTTGTAACTAGTGATGTTTTTCCAAAAGTACTGAAGAAGTTACCATTTACGGTACTGTATCTGGTGTATTATTTACAGTACATTGGGTCTGTAGGGTGGTGGGGCGTGAAGCAGGTCATCTTCCTCACCCACGCAAGCTTTAGACAGCTCTTCAATTAAACATCACACCATCACCTCAGGGCACACGCTTTCATGTAGTTGCAAGATTTGACTTCTCTTTTTTCCTCTCTACAGCACCTGCAGATATCCTGGATGTGACAGAGAGAGAAAAGTGAGCACTGTTCTGTTATGTTAAATGCACTTGATGTCACTCTAATGTCTTCTGTTATTTTTTCTGATGACAGTAAAAGTTTAAGTGTTTGTTTTATGATGTTGCTGTCAGCTTTTGTTAGACTAAGCAGTGGTTGCTTCCTCTCTAACATTTTCTTCCTCTTTCTGTCTCTGTCAGTGGAGAGACTGTGTTGCACAAAGCAGCCTCGCTGTGTCATAGGACAATCTGTCATTACCTGGTGGAGGCGGGGGCATCCCTCATGAAGACAGACTTACAGGTGAGTCTGACATGTAGAGACAGGAAAACACAAGGAGATTCCATGTCTGAACTAAGTTTGAACTGATGTTGAATTAGTTAAGGTTTACAGGCGTCATTTCATCGTCTAGACCCATATAGTCCAGTTATGAGTAACCCACTTCTAGCCAAAATAAACTTGAATTTGGTTACATGCCGTTTTGCTTAAATAAGTTGTAAAATATTTGATATTCGAATAAACAAGGTCAAAAATGATTACAAGCTGTTTGGGACAAATGGCATAGAAAATGCTCTTTATAAACAAAAGCATTGGAACTCCCCTTCTAATAAACAACATGTTTATCTATTCCAGTAATTTGATCCCAGGGAACAAACATGCTAATATTTTTTTTTTAGATTGTAATGTGCTGTAAATTTCAGTGCATTACAAGGTGTTGGGTTTAATTTATTTATTTTTGAGCATTTGGGTGAACATCTATTAAATGGTGGTCTCTTCCACGCTCCCCCCTTCCAACTAACTCTCTCTTTTAGATACAAATAACGCAACCGACATTCTATGCTCCACTCTTACATCTTGCTTAGACAGTTTATGCCCTCTGACATCTGGACCATTCTGGCCCTCGCCATCTGCCCCTTGGTTCTCTGAGGTTCTCCGTGAGCATCGCTCCAGACTTAGGGCTACAGAGAGGAAGTGGCGCAAATCGAAAGATCCTGCTGACCTCTGTCTCTATTAGTCTCTTCTTGCCTCCTTCTCAGTGGATGTCTCTTCTGCTAAGAACCCAATACCATCACTCTAAAATCAACAGCTCACCTTACTCTTGCACTCTCTTCAAGACCTTTTCTACTCTTTTTTTTTTTTTTTTTCTGCCAGCCCCCCACCTTCATCTGACTTAACGGCTGATGATTTTGCTTCCTTCTTTGTAATGAAAACAAATGCTATCAGCAGTTAGTTCTCTGAACCGCCGCTTCTTGCGCATGCTCAAACCTCTGAGGAATGCTCGCTTCCCTCCTTCTCTCTCCTATCTGAAGCGGACGTTTCCAAGGTCTTTGCTTCTAACCATCCGAATACATGCCCGCTAGATCCCATAACCACCCATCTCCTTCAGGCCATCTCTACGTCGGTTATCCCTGCTCTCACCCACATTATGAATTTATCTCTTTCCACTGGTACCTTTCCTGCAACATTTAAAGAGGCCCGGATAAACACGCTGCTGAAGAAACCCACACTCAATCCTGCTATGCTAGAGAACTACAGACCCGTTCCTCTTCTTCCCTTCAGCTCTCCTCTTTCTTCACACAAAATAACCACCTGGATAGCAATCAGTCTTGTTTCAAAAGTGGTCACTACACTTGAGACTGCGCTGCTCTCAGTCATCGAAGCCCCAAGGCAGGCAAGAGCAGCCTCTAAATCATCTGTGCTGATCTTACTGGATCTATCTGCCGCTTTTGACACTGTCAATCACCACATCCTCCTGTCGACCCTCATGGCTATGGGTGTCTCTGACACAGCGCTTCTTTGGTTCAAGTTGTACCTCTCAGGTAGGTCATTTTGGGTATCCTGGAGAGGTGACGTCTCCAAACCCCAACGTCTCGATACCGGGGTGCCTCAAGGCTCTGTGCATGGACCGCTGCTCTTTTCGATATACAGGACATTTGTCATTCGAAAACACAGCTTTTCCTACCACTGCTATGCGGACAACACTCAACTCCACTTGTCGTTCCACCCTGATGATCCAACGGTTTCTGCGCACATCTCAGCATGCCTGAGGGACATCTCACTCTGGATGAAGGATCACCATCTTCAGCTTAACCTTGCAAAGACAGAACTGCTTGGATTATCATCTGAACCAAAGATTCAGCACAACTTTTCCATTCAGCTAGGTTCCTCGACCATCACGTCTTCAAGGACGACCAAAAACCTGGGAGTGGTCATTGATGATCAGCTTAGCTTCACAAAGCATGTTGCCAGCACCGCTCGCTCTTGTAGATTCATCCTCTACAATATTAGGAAAATTAGACCTTTGCTAAATGAGCATGCCACACAGGTCCTAGTCAAAGCTCTTGTCCTGTCCAGGCTGGACTACTGCAATGCGCTACTGGCTGGACTTCCAGCCTGCACAGCCAAACCCCTACAGATGATTCAGAACGCAGTGGCAAGAGTGGTCTTCAATGAGCCAAAGAGGGCGCACGCCACTCCTCTCTTCATCAAGTTACACTGGCTTCCTACAGCAGCTCGCGTCAAATTTAAAGCTCTGCTCCTGCCATTGGGTCAGCGCACCCCCTTACCTTCACTTGCTTATACAGCCTTATGTACCCTCTCGATCCCTGCGCTCTGTCACCGAGCGGCGGCTTGTGGTGCCATCTCAAAAAGGGAAAAACACATTAGCACGTACCTTCTCCGGAGCTGTTCCACAACTTTAGAATAATCTGCCGTTCACGACACAAGCTCGTGCTAGCTCAGTGTAATAGTTTATACACGTTTGATATAATATATGAACAAAGATAATTTACTGTCATTTATATTCCTTATTATCAGAAATAAACCACTGTAAAAGGATGCTGTTGTTATTGTTTCTATGTGGACGTCTACTGGAAGTTGCGTTTAGTTCACAAAAGCCATTTGTTTGTTTAACCCCTTCAGACCCTTTGTCCACTGGAATGGACATTGCATGTTTTGTGGTTCAGACCAATAAAAATGCTGATCAACCAATCAAAATAAAGCACATAAAAAAAGGGTTAAATGCAAAATAGTTTGCTGAGTAGCTACCACATGTTTTTCAGCCATGCTGCTGGGTGTCGGTCTGCTGTAGAGTTTAACAGAATGGGAAGGAAACTATAAAAGTTTAGTTTTCACAAAAGTTTATTTAGCCTTTGTATGTGTTATGGGAACTTATGAAGGATTTTAGAGAGTTTAGAATACAGATCGAAGCTGAGATGGTATACTGTAAACGTTTGTGGCTGTCTATTGTGGCTGTAACCTCCAGCTGGTCTCCATCTCTGAACTTTTATCTGTGAGTCAGTGCTGACTAAGACCTCTACATGAAACAAGGAGTCATTCTTCCCTCCAGCAACCCAACTTTTCCCTCGTTCACCTCCCCTTCTACAGATCCGGCCAAGAGACTCGAGCTCTCCCGCAGCACTTCTGATTGGTGTACCACAAAATTGCCCACAGCTGTAGACACACTAGATTCTAATTACTACCTCTCTTCCTTTCAGAAGAAACATCAATTTAAGAGCTACTAATTTAAAGAGATCATTAAGGGAATGATTTTCCATAAAGCAAGAAAAATCTCATTCGTGGTTAAAACTCCCAGCAGGACACTCTTGTCACTTTTGTACTTTCTCTGTAGGTTTGTACCTTTGCACCACTGTAAGTCTCTAAACTTCAGAGGATTGTAAAGGACCTTTACTAACTCCAATGTGTGAGACCGCATTGATTGAGTCTCTTGGGCGACAATGGACTCTAGTCAGTATGTCAGCCTTGAGTTCTTGTAATTATCAGTGAACTCGGTGGCTGTTGGGGTGGACGAAAAGTGTAAAGTCACCAGTCTGACACAGTCTGAGGGCGGGCGGGGACAGAGAGTCTCTCAGTGGAGTATTTCTCCAGATTTTCATCTGTCCTCCATCAATAAGACAGCTTCTGATGGACACAATCTAAACAAGACCTAATTTAGTTGTGCTGTTTTCCCGGACTGTGGTTTGTTGTGTTCAGCATCCCCGCGCCAGGTTTCCTGCTCTCTCTTTTTCCAGAGGATTCTCCTCTTTACATTTTGTGCAGCGTAGTGACTCATCCTTCAGTGCCATGATAACAAGCCACCATCCTATACTTCTCCTTCCAACTGTTTCTCTTTTCTATACTTTAGCCATCTGTCTTTGTCTTTAGATTATACATATTCCCATTGTTCCTTCCTTCATGATTTTTTTCACTGACTTGCATGAAGATGAATGTTGGTTTTTAAAGGCACAATAAAGCAGTTCAGTCTCTCCAGCGCATAGCTTTTACTCTTGCGTAGCTCATCTCCGTCAGTTAACGATTGCTAAAATATTCTCCATTGTAAAAGCTGCTGGTTTTCCAGAAATGCCTGATTGTCTGCTTCTGGAAGGCTGAAAAGAGGGAGATGCAATACTGTACTGGACGTTGTACAGTATGAAAGGATAAAAAAGCTAATTCTTGTGTTTCACCAGCCCACAACAATGAAAGTGCCTGACGGGCAGTTTGGCTGCTCTGTCCGACTGGAACAATCCCTCGGACTCTCTGCACTGGATCTGCCTCCTATTAAAATCAATTAGTGTTTAGCAATGCTGGCACCAGCAAACATGAAAACAGAGAGGAGTTTGCAGAGAACATGTTTACAATTACTGTCTTTTTTTCTCCTTGTTGTACCTAATTTCATCAGTATGGTTATGATTGGGCATTGTTATGTTTAGAAATAATAACACATGTCTTTTTTTCAGGGTGATACTCCAAAACATCGTGCTGAGAAGGCGAAGGATGCAGAACTCGCAGCGTATTTGGAGAACTGTCAGCACTACCAAATGATCCAGCGTGAGGACCAGGAGACTGCAGTTTGACCTCACACCCTCCTCAGCTTTTTTGTGCCAAAATAACAGTAACCAAAAAATGTATTGCTACACCCTTAGCCGGTTCTCTGGACTGCAATGAAGGGTGATCCATTCCTGGAGAGGGGAGTTAGATGAACACTTAACTGTCTCTGAAGAGGTCCCTAGCTTTTATCATCATTCTCTGAACGACCTCCTGGACTTAATCTCTTTTATTTTCATTGCACTGCCAAAACATCTTAGTTTGTATGTATGTGACAGAATGCATTTGCTTTAATGTAAATGCACTCATGAAGTTAATTGCTTTTAGTCTGACAATGCTGAATGTTGAATATGAATAGGAAGAGGATCTAGGAAATGCTAGGGCTGAATGATTAGGGCAGCGCTATGTCTGTCTATATTCTCTGTATGTTTAGCTGGAACAGTCACCACATCCATGACTCCACATAAGATTAATATTGCTTTTATGTGGCTGTCCTCAGTCAGGGTAGCTGTCCAGTATATGACTGTAAATTGAAGTGTATCCTAAACATTTCAACTAACCGTCTAATTTTGTAATATTGTAAGAGTATGATACGGTGTTTGTTTAGAATGTAACTAGATTTTCCCTGCACTAAAATGTTCAGGAGGAAAAGGAATGTTCAATGGGCTCTGTAGAAATATTAAAATTTTTTTTAGGTGTGTTTAAGGATTTTGCATTTTCTTAGATTTCTGTGCTGTTTCTAACAAGAACATTCGGTACTGTAAATGTATGAGTAGCTTTCTGTTTAAGAGGCATTTGCACTGTAGCTTTGATTGCCTTCTTTACTCTCTATTCTAGATTTATAATTGATGTACTAAAATATAGCTTCTTTCCTACAATATTTTTAAGTAAATAGATGTTTATATGATTTGTAGCTATAACGGATGTGTTGTCATTGTATTATAAAACTGTAAATTAGATTTTTTGTTTATTGGAGTTGAAAACAGATTTGTCTCTCCTGTATACTGTAATTCAGTCTTTGTGAAAAACCCACACACTCCTTGAGAGTTAGTTTATTGTTTGTTTGTTTGTTTGTTTGTTTGTTTTTTAAATTCTGATGTCTTAATGCAGATTTTAGGATACTATTTATTTTTCAAAATAGATATCTATTGAAATAATTTGGCCTTGAAATATATGTTTAATAATTTATAGCATACTTCAATTATTTGCATTATAGAAAGAAACTCTTTTCTGTCCAGAGAAGTTTGATTATTCGTTATTGATGTGATTTTATAATTCTTTTCTTTAAAATAAATGTCCTTATATGGGCGCTTTTTCACATTATATATATTATATAAGGTCAAACATGTGTGAATATCCATTTTCATCTTATAATCTTACCTTGGCAATATAATTTGAGTGTTCAAACATCCATCCATTCATCTATCTATCCATCCAACCCCCACCAAGACAGTTACATGACAGAAGCGCTGATGAATGATATGAAAATGCCACAAATGCTAAACTCGCTGAACTCCTACAATAAAAGATATGTGACGTGTCTTAAAGATTGATTTTTAAATTCTGTATGGTTTATTAGATCGAGGAGAATTTTGCACATTTAGGCAGGGAAATTTGGTTTGTTTGCTCTAGGTTTGTTTGTTTGGTACTGTAGATGAAACTTGAATCATTTCCTCGTTATCTTTTGATCATTTTCCTGCTGAGAATTCTTTGTGAAGGCTAAATCTGTTGTGTGTAGAGTAGCAAAAACACAATATCAGGAAGGCTTTGAAGATTGCCTTTTCTTAATAGTGACTGTGAGTGATCTCTTGAAGAGTCAAGTCATCTTTATTTCTGTACACAGGAGTTTTGACCATTTCATTTTGCTGTTTGAGATACACAGCCTCTCACTCTCACACAGTTATTGGAGTTATTATAATACAGTTTTGTGAGGCTTTCCATGCTACAAAATTATCATAATCCCAAACCTAGAGTTTCATAATAATTTAATACAGGACAGGTTCTGTATGTTTTGCCCAAATATTTGAATTAATTTCTAAACACAGGTGCCTTGCTGTTATTTTCAATGTGACATGTTATTGTCACAGAAATCCTAGATATTACATTATTGGGTTTTTTAAGCCTTTAAATTGATTTTGACATTAATTTGGCCTAATGATATTTTATTAATTTGGCTTCCTAAAAAAACAACTTTACATTTATTTAGTGATATAGTTTTATTTATGCTGTATGTTCACCACTGCATTAATTACACTGATTTGAGCAATTATTTTAGGTTGATGTTTGCATGAATAGTTAGTTATTAATGCATTATGCTAACTGGCCTGATTATATTTTACTGCATGAAAACACAGTGCAGCTATTAGTGTCATTGGGATTTACAGTATATATTTAACTACTGCAGACTAGCATTTTGCTGTTAATGACCCTGCACAGGTCTGCTGTTGTTAAGTGGTTTTATTTTTTTAGACTTTATTAACCTGAGGTTTTTAGCAATACTTTGTCCAGCTAGTCTGTGGCAAGTTCAAGAGGTTGTATGCGATGCTGACTGCATTAAGTTGCACTATAGAGCCTCCTTTACTGTTGTAAATTTTATTTTTATCCACCAGCAGATTATGATAACGATTGTGTACAGTGCTTTGTATAATTTAAAAAAAGTTATGTTGGTATATTCATACCGTACAAATACATTTTCATACATATTTGTCTCAATTGATTTGCTTGGGCTGGATATCTTATTCAAAGCAAAAAGGTTAGTAAGCAATAGTTTTACTATTAACTGCATTTTCCTTCATGCCTTCATTTCATGGATTATACTATAAAATTATTTTCCATTTTCATCAACATTGCTCCATTTTGTACTACAACATTATGGGATAAAACTTTTTAAAAAATCTCCCTTTTCTTATTTTTTTATGAAAGTCTCCTTACTTTTATTTTTAAAGGGCGCAAAGCAATGTAAGATGTATTTTGAATATTTGAATGTGTGTTGCTATGTATTTTTTCAGTTAATTAAGCTCTTAAGCCTTTAGCTATCATTGAAATGCATGAATGCAGAAGGAAAAGGAGTAACTGCTTCTTTCATGGTCTTACACGGGAAAATGATCTGACATTGACAATAATTTCTGTCTAGTGTGTGTCAGTTTTTTCTTTTCCAGTTACATCCAAGGCTAGAATTTGAGTTTTTGATAGAAAACAACTAAAGGTTTATTGATATATGAATATATTTGATATAAAAAATGTTTTGTAACTGTTAAGCCATTACTGTCAATAGGTTTGAGCATACACTTGTGTAATGTAGTAAATATTCTCTCTGTTTACTTGAAAGCACATATTCTGTTATTGTCTAATTACCATAATAAAGCTTACTGAATAGTAATTTCAACTGCCAGAGCATTTGTTGCTAAAAATATCTTTTTCATTTAGTAAAATTTTGCTAAAGGACAAGTGTTCATCTTTAATTAAAAAATTGCTTCCACTTGTATAACCTTTTTTGACCTTAAGGCCTTTTCAAAGTAAGCTTTCTCATGTACCTTATAAACTGTAGGGCTGTTTAAAATTAAAATATTTTGTCTGACTGTTCATTTACAGGGAATAAAACTGGTCTACATTTCTTGCTGATTTAGCAATATTTCGATTTTAACCAGTTAAACCATGTTTTTTGGACAAAGATATTTTTCGTAGGTCAAGGCAATTTGTCACGATTACATTAGTCAAAGTAAATGTTTCCATTTGAATTATCCCTAAGATGTAGCAAAATTTTCCCTACTCTGAAACACATGGGAAACAGCTTGCATTTGTCTTGGCAGGAGTGAGCTGCCAGCTCAGAGATAAGAGGAAAAGTGTTTAATAAAGTTTAATGCAGTTCCCATCTGTAGACATTATATTAGTCATTTAATTATAACCTTCATCATATGAATCCTGATGATGCAGCCTTATTTATACTTGAATGAAACCGGCTCTTTGTGCAGTATAAGTTACCTATTTCTGTCATAACTCAACTCCTCTCTTTGTGTGGTGAAAAAGATGAAATCATTACAATAAATTAAAAGTGCTACGTATTGAATTGGGGGCATTTGGGGTCACTCCTGCAAAAATATTTTTTTGCAGACTTTATTCCCTGTATTTTTGCAGAAGTTTTCAATTTGTCATGCATAATTAACTCTTTATGTTAAGTATAAGCCTATCAGTATATACTTATACTTTAATAGACCTATAATTTCCTTATTCAGAAAAAGATTTAGTGGTGAAATATGTGTGGAGGTATCACATTACATATTTATTGGCTTTTGGTGTAGGAAAAAGTGTGTCAGAAAATGAGAGGAAGCGTATGGTTCATGCCCCAAGAAACCTTGTTTTTAGAGTAATAAGTAAGGAATAATTGACTCCAGTCCTTTTGAATTATTTGAAAATAATGCACATTGAAGGTGGTAATGCGGCACGAAGCAAAATGTGCAATATTTTCAAATAATTCAAAGGACCGGAGTCAATTATTCCACTTATAGCACGGTTTCCACAGACATTGCTCCGGTGATTATTTTAAAGGGGCCATTGCATGAAAATGTTAGCATTGCCACTTTGTAGGTGTGAGCAAAAATAGGTCATTGAAATTTGGCTTTCATTATGATGTCATAAGGATATCTTATTAGAATAATACTGCCCCCTTAATCTGCACTATCCAACCACTGCACTGCCATTTAGTGCAGAGAGAAAGAGAGAGAAAAGAAGGACTTGACAGCACAATTGAGTTTGAATTACAACAAACCACCATCATTGTGATCAGTGTTTGCACTTCATCCGCTCATTTGCATTTTAAAAACACACCCAAAACGACACATTTTTGCTCAAACCTACAAAGTGGCAATGCTAACATTTTCATGCTATGACCCCTTTAACACATTTATCAGGTTAGGTGTGCATTTATCAAAAACTAATGCATACCCATGGATCATTTCTCAACCAATCAGAATAAAGCATTCATAAATACATAAAAAATTGTATAAATGCTGGTCTACTTCAGTCTTAGAAAGCAGACTTCAAAACAGTTCTCAGCTTTTTAACCTTTTCATGGACAAACACTCATGCTGTTTCACCCTTTGCCCATGACTTCCCGTAGAGGTAAAGAGAAGAAGAAGGAGGAATGTTGGAGTTTTGTTGATCATTTGTGGTTGTGAGGACCCACGGTGGCTGTGAGCTGTCTTTTATTCAAACAGTGATTGTTCCATCTGGTTTTCTGTTGTGAGACAAAGGTTTTACTGTGAAGAGCAGGAGGAGGTCTTTCCTTTTTAGTTTGCTTTAGAATATATAAACTTCCCAACCTCTTCACTTTCACTCACCCCTCTTTGTGTTTTCTGTACTTAAGATTGTCATCATTTCAGTGCTTTTTTTTCATACAATTTTGTAAGATTGTTTGCACTGACTGGACTATAAAATGTTAAACTGTGGTCAATTCCAGTGAGAATTGTCACCATTATTGATTTGTAGCAGTCTGGTCATTTGTATAAAGGGTAGAATTCATGTGGACAAAATCCATGAGAATGGTTTTATGAGTAGAGTTTGTTCAGGTCATTGTTGCCTGTCTCAGCCTGCAGAGAGATTGTTTATCCCAATGCACTATTTGTCCTATTGAGCTGCTGTTTCCTGCCCTCAGGGGTCTGTACATGCACTCACAAACTAACAGCACACTCCCCCACAAAAAAAGTCACATAATGTAGCAAAGAATAAACATTAAAGAAGCCTTTAAAAAGTAGTTTTCAGTAGTAATCTTTGCAGTATTAACAAAAAGCCATACAAAAACAAAACCTACAACAGTGACTTTCATAATTAAAGGTCTCGTTCTTACTGATCACATTTTTCAAACTTTAGTTAGTGTGTAATGTTGCTGTTAGAGCATAAGTATACCTGCAAAATGATAAAGCTCAAAGTTATATTTTCTTTAACAGAATTCCCCTTTCAAAGCTTACAGCGAATGACCGGTTTGGACTACAGCCCTCTACTTCCCGGTTGAATGATGTCAAAAGCAAGAGTGTTTGACTAAACTCCGCCCACAGGAATATGTCAGACACTGGCTAAGCTCAAACGGCTCTGCTAAGCTAAACTGCTGTCAAATCACAACACACTAAACAAACTACACACTGAGAACTAAATACGTATTTCTGAAGGAGGGACTTCATAGAACAAGGAAGACATCAGCCTGTTTTGAGGACAGTGAAGGCTATACAGATAAGTAAATTGTGTGAAAAATACCGCGTTTTTTTACACGTGAAACATGAACACATGTTATATTGCGCACTGTAAACACAATCAAAGCTTCAAAAACACAGAAAAAATGGGACCTTTAAAAAGGTGATGATGTTGCTACACCTACACAAAAAATGCCACTTAAAATGGTTCCCCTATGATTAGGAGCCAGTGAACCACTTTTAGTGCTTTCAATTTTTTAGTGTGTATTTGTGTCTATAATTATCAATCTGTGTTATTTATGCATGGGTGAAATGTTCACTTTAAGCAGGATGTTTGTGACTTTTCATGGAAAAACATCACAAACGCTTCAGCTATTTACACTTCTTGGAGTTCCACCAAGCCGTTATTAAATTATCATGCAGATTTGTTATGTTGTGAAGATGGCATTTCTGTAGTCTGTTGTTAAGGTGTGAAATCTGCAGAGTTTGTCCTCTTTGATTTCTCACTGTCTGGATGTCTCTATAGCAAAGCTTTAATGTGTTCACTTGTGTGTTGTATGGTTTCTTATCAGATGTTCTTCCCTCTTGTTCTCCAATTAGAGTAAGCTTACCAGCTTATTATTTTGATACAAAGGCTTTTTGATCTTTTTTTGATTTGGTGTAGTTCATTTTATTTTATTCTGGAGAACTGGCATGTACTGTATGTTTCGGATTATGAACAGAGTCATCTCTGTAATCACGTTATATGGTCTGACTGTCAAATTTATCTCAGCATAATTTTTTCCCAGATGCAGTGTAGCTTTTCTAATTTAAAGCTGAAACATTTGTATGTATGTATTTGATTTAAATCTTGAATTTGTGTATTGACTTCCAACATGAGTCTTATACGGATGACAATTTTAGTACAGAATGAGCTGTGGGCTTTTTTGTGCTAGTGACACGTTTCTTGTGAACCAGATGTTTAAACAAAGTTTTGAGGAAGTTTTGTTCACAAATCTGTTCCCACTAGAAATACATATATTTTATTTTTGCAAAATGCGTTTTTATCACATATGTAATATAGTCACCAAATAAAATATATCTTAAATAAATGTTTATTTTATTTAATAAAATTTAGCTGCATTTTATAATGTATCACCTAACACATCTCATGGCTGTTTTTTATTATTAATGAATTCATATTACATAAGATCAAGGCAGACAAACAAAATAACACAACAATACAATGAACAGTAAACATATATAAAGCCAGGGGGAGGTAAATGAGGAGTTATACAAAAATATTAAAAGATTCACATATTGCATATGTTTTAATTGCTTTCTTAACGTCTCATGGCTGTGCATGTGGGCCATGAGTGAGGGTGACGTGGTGTGTGACGTCATGGATGGCTAATTTAAATGGGGTCCAAGGGGAGAGAAACGCGTTAAATTAGTTTTGGGGGAAACAAAGAGCTGGAGCGGTACATAGAGGCGGATACTGGAGAAGAGTTCACACGCATAACTTTATCAAGACCTCGTTCAGCACGGAAATCAAGTAAGTTAAAAAACCGCTTTCTATTTTGCAGTCAAATGATAGCCTAATAAGAATTGCTATCAACTTTTTAAAAAGTGTAATGGAAAGTTTAAAAAACGACACAAATGTTAACAAATGTTTCTTCGTGCCATAGCTATACCACAACGCAAACTTAATGTAAAATATTATATGCATTAAATGCATGTCGAATAAAAAAGTCCCTATAACTAACACTGTAAACCAACGGCGTTGAAGTTTGTAACAGTTACACGGTAATGTTATTTAATGTAATAATAATAATTGTTAATGTTAAGCTGTTTCAAACTAAATAAAATACTACTTCTTTAACCTTACATTTTTAAAGTAGAGTACAGTATTATTATATATATTATCAAAGTGTAGTAAATATATTATACTAGAGTTTACAACAATTTACTACGTTGTATATAGTAAATAATAAAGAATTTGTATTTAACCGAGACAACTTTCAAACATCACACGCGCACAGTTTGCGCTTACGAAGTTCAGTCAAGTTTGGCAACTCACTTGGTAAATAAGTTTATTTGTTTTATGTAAATCGTTGATACTTTAATTTTCCAATGTCTAAGGTGTGTTTATGTGTATGATCTTTTTTAGTACTCCAAAATTATTGTGTGTGTGTGTGTGTGTGTGTGTGTGTGTGTATGAGAGAGAGAGAGAGAGTGAGAGAGTGAGAGAGAGAGGAGAGTGAGACAGAGAGAGAGAGAGAGAGAGAGAGAGAGAGAGAGATGATTGTGTTTTTAATGCACTTGGCTCCATTCACTCCCTCTATTTTCTCATGAATGGAGTGATTAAAGTCAGCATGGTCAAAGGGTGCAGGGCAGAAAGCAAGAGGACCACGTAGCATCTTTTCTTCTCATGCTCTTTCAAAGACCTTTTCAAAGTACTGACATTCCAAGCAACCCCTTTTTTCATTTCTCTCTTTCTTTTGACTCTTTTTGGGCCTTTCATCGCAGATTTGGGACTACAAAGTGCAAAAAACACCCTCTTATTTAAAGGACTACATTGGCAGCAATACCACTTCACGGCACTTGATCAGTAAAGTTGTAAACATTCAACCTTTTGCCCTCTGCCCTGTTGTGTGAACGTTGTGTTATTTTCTTACATTGTAGGGAGCAAATTTTCCCAAAAGGATAGCCTGAAATTACCTATCTAATAGAATATGAATACTACATAACATTCAATACAATATCTTATATAAATAAATATCTTGAAGAAAATGTTTCAGTGAGAAATAACATACAGAAAGTTAGAGATGGGTATTAATAAATATCTACTGTCCCTCGTGGTTAAAATTCTAGTCTGGGTCGTGCATACTTTTCATAACAGAGTTATAACAGTTTTTATTATTTGAATTTCATGTGCATTGAAGGGGTTTATTGTACATTTAATGATATACTATAGAAGTGGTGTGTGTTTACAGTTACCAAGCACTCTTGTCCTCTTCAATATAGCGACATGCTTTAAAGCAGCATAGCTTTCTTTCTATCTCTGGATTTATATGTGTGTACCCGGCCTCAGGCTGTGTATATAAAAACCCGAATTGGTGTTTCATTCTCTGATTTCTCTTTAAGATGCAACAGTTACTTGTTGAGCGGATGAATGTGTGTGTGCTTAGTATATGCTAAACTCCGATCTGCAAGCCTCCAGCAGTGCACTGGTTACAGTCTCTGTCAGAAAGCATTTGCTATAACACTTACCTAATGCTTTACAGCACCGAGCCAGCGACAGCCTATGTGTGTGTGTGTGTGTGTGTGTGTTTGGACATCATACAACTGTACACGCCCATCAGAAAGAATGATGTTAGAGTCACATTGATTTATGACCGCTTGCCTCAGACCTGTACTTGAGTAAATCTTGTGCTGAGGTAGACTTTAACAGCTGTTTCTAGTTTGCACACTGTCTCCAACTCCCTCTCCTCCCCCATGACTTTCTGTCTGCCTATCTGTCTTTCCGTACTTTAGATGACTGATAAAGCCAATGCTGGCTGAATCTCTGCGCT
This sequence comes from Paramisgurnus dabryanus, assembly GCF_030506205.2. Taxonomy (NCBI): domain Eukaryota; kingdom Metazoa; phylum Chordata; class Actinopteri; order Cypriniformes; family Cobitidae; genus Paramisgurnus; species Paramisgurnus dabryanus. The sequence goes on from NC_133338.1 coordinate 34,613,417, forward strand.
GGGTCTCTTTAGCCTCGGCTCAAGGGCCCTCGGGTTTCACATCAAGCTTAATGCAATCACCTCAGTTTAATGTAGTCTTTACAGAAAACAGAACGCTTGTAATACAATTTAAGAGTTGCTGAAAGGAGAGACTCCGAATGGAAATTGAAAAGCAGTGCCGTTAAGCATGAAACCGTGCCATATGTCCGACTATGGAGTGAAGTGGGTCACAGCTTTGTGTTGTTTTCTCTGCTATGCAAATGGGTTTCAAGTCCAGCTGGTTGTGCAGTGAAGGACTTGCACACTCAAACAGTGGGTGCTGGAACATGCTGAAAAGATGTGAGGGGTGAAGAGAGGTCCAAAGCAGGGGAGAGGAGACAAGCTGTGCGTGTCCGGCGGTCCTGCATTCCTCAGCGCTTGTGATAATGGAAACCCCATGGCGTACGATGAGTGAGTTAGGTGCTCAAAGTGTGTGCGTATGGAGCTTTCAAAGGAATTTGTATATGTGTGTATACGTTTGTGCGCACACTAGTGGGTCAGAACAGCCTAGTTAGGCTTTTGGAACACCCCTGTTATTCACACACACACATACATACACAAACTGCACAAAGAAGACTGCCCGATGAGAGATTTCGTGAAAAGGTCAGAAAAGAGAAGAGGGAAAAAAACGGTGAGGGGAAATTTTGGACACGGAGAGGGGGTGAAGACATTTTTGGGCCAGGAAAGGGGGGTTGGGGGGTACTTAAGATTTGTGGTTTCTGAGAGAGGTTAGTCACGCTCCGTTGAGCAACTGACACTTAATTACTGTTTGGAGGGAGCTGCAGGATTTAGTGGGTCAACCGAATATTTTATAAAGTGCTTTATAGGAGCATTTAGTGTCTGACTCTCGGTTAGTCCTGAGAGTGAGACATCCCGATCTCACGGGAAAATGTAACTATTTACTTTGTGGTGATTCGAAAAAAGCAAGACTCTCAACGACACTGGGTCGAACAGGTTCGTACAAATTTATACGAATTAACCACTAAATAAAAAAGGTAGATTTATGAGAGACTTTTTTATAGTTAAACTTCTTATAAAGGCCTGGCACCTGAGTGAAAAGTTACCGGCTGAGAGATGGTGAGAGTAAAACTTCTGACATCCAGCAACACAACTATAGCTGCTGGCAAACATGTGAGCTGTTGGGTCAGTGCTGCCCTCCAGAATGGAAAAGTCAATGTGAGAGATAAAGAGATAGACAGACATATCGACTGCAGCACATACTGTAAAGTCTAGTAGGGAGAGAGAAAGAGAAGAGAGACTTGTTTGGACCTAATAGGTGCTTAATTATCCTCAAATATACAACAATAACCCTGTTCATCAGTTTACCTCCTTCTGGCAGCTTTGTGCAGTCCTTTATAGCATCTTACCGAAACCATCCTCTCATTCATCAGCTTTTGTTACCTTTAATTGCTTTTCTTCCTAACAGACATTCACACACTCTAAACCAGGGATATCTTATTGATGAAAAAGTCAGTCTCACATAGCGACAATGGTGCCGAGTTGTTAGTAAATGTGTCTGTGGGAAGCCGGCCGGCTGTATGTGTGTGTGAAAGAGAGCTCTATAATCTGCGTAGGTCCATATGTGTGTGAGCTCTTTGCCTTCATATCCACGGAGCATTCCGGAAGAATGGCGTCCCGCTGCCATGATTCTTTTCTCCTGAGACAATGCGCTCTTGCTATCTCCCAGCACGCAGGCAAACCACCATCGCCATGGAGATCACAAGCAGAGGTTAAAGAGTGCTCTCACGCAGTCATAGATATAAACAAAACATCCAAATATGGAGATGCTGTCTTTACTGACACACAGAAATGCAGAAAATTCTGAAAAAGAAATTAAACATGAAACACTTTGGTGTTCTTTCACTTGCTTGCAAGTTTTACCAGCTTATTGCAATCTTCGTTAAAATAAACGTCCCACTGTTATGAGCACAGCGTGGTCTTCATATTCTTCAGATTAGGAACATTGGCACGGTGTGAAACAGAACAGCAATTTTTATATAGAAATATATTCATTTGCACTGTGTGTACACGGCGAACTCTGAACAAATAGAGAGAAAGAAAAAATCCGTTCTTTTTTGTGCCTCATTGAATGTAAATGTTCATGCGTGTTATTTCTGTTGCCCACATTCTGTTTAATAAAGAACAGTAATAAACCAGTACAGTTTGTATCCTCATTATTAACTTTTCATACTAATTACTTTCAAAATTATTTCATTGTTGCATGATATTTCTATCTGTGGGTTTTTGCCTTAGTGTGGATGTGTTTGTTCGGTCCCTGTGGGTGGCTGTAGAGATGTAAGCACTGTTGTTTCATTATAATCTGGTGTCGGTGTGATAGCATAAATTCGTGTAATTCTTCAACACTTTGGTCTTTTATGTTTGCCCTAGCCAAGTCTGTGACATTTTAATGCCAGTCTGTTGAATTCACTCGGTGGAGTTTGGGCAATGAATCATTCTGAATGATCATCTTTATCAGCTCCATTCCTTCATCTCTCATTAGGGAATTGAAACATTAAAAGGGCAAAGTGACGTCTCGGTGTAGATGGGTCAATCATTGCTCTGCCCTTTTCTAACAGTAGTTATAATTGAATTTTTTTTTTTATAATGAAAAATAGCATTTTAAAGAGCAAAATCTCAGTGATGGATATTGTTGCTGTTTTGTAAAAGTGAACAATTGTAGCACCTGTGCTTAGTTTCTCTAATATTTTTGTAACCTGCTACATTGCAATTACTTTGCACATTAATGTACGTAACCAAACTGTAACATTACATAACATAAACCTTATTTTTATATTTTACTACTTGTTTATCTTTATACTTTTTTTACTTGTCTATTTCTATATTTATTACTTATTATATAATTCTTTACTTACACATATTGAATTCTAGTGTGGAAAGGAAGAATTTCAATGTGCACGCTCCGAAAGGCTAATATGTACTATTTTGGTACAGATACAATATGTAAGAAATCAGTACAGTATGTACCTCTAAGGCACCAATGTGTACCAATATGCTAGCCTGGGTACCAGCCGAGTTTAGCCCCGCCCACAATATTGTAGGCTTGGGGAAATTCTGACTAGAATTGAGTATGACAACGTCAGGCTACCAGTGTGCATCTTTTAGGTACAAGAGAATGTACTTTTTGAAAAGGTACGGCCTCATTGAAAACGTTTGTACCTTCTTGTAGCATTCATTTTTTCTGAAAGTGTGCATGTCTTGTGCATATGACAAGAAACTCTTGAAATAACAACTGTTTATTTGCCTCTCACGGTTCAAAATTTATAGCAACTGTCTGAATGCACTGGGTGTGGTGCAACATTTTTAGGGTGAGATGTTGTCCCCTCCATGATCCTGTCCAAATGCAAAGTACAAATTTTTGGTAACAAATGTTTTTTTTTTCTTTCAGAATGCGTGGCTTATTTTCCACCCTTGTCGTGGTTCTTGTGGCCTTAATGATCGTCACTACAGAGGCTGGAAAGAACAAGAAAGGTATCAGATATGTTCTTACTTTAATTAAGCTCTCACACAGAATTTCATTATTATAACACTGCAGTCTGTTGCTTTGAATCTTATTTAAAGGTATAGCGGAAGATTTCCCCAAATTTTTGAAAAAGAACCGCCTCTCCACTTAAAAAAAAATTCACATGCGCAACACTGTACCTGCTCTAGAGAGGGAATCCCTATTAAACGCGTGCACGAGAGAGAGAGCATGCAGGAGCCTAGATCTTCTCTTCGCTTTGTTTACCGTGTCTGCGCGGTTCGTGACTTGTGCCAGGGCTATGATTGCTAATCATAGCTTACATCAACTTTTACTAGCAGTGATTTTAAATGGATTTCTCCAAATAGCATGCAAACTTTACCTGTCGAGTAGAAACTTTGCGTGGGAAGCCCAACCTGTGCTTTTAGCGCACGCCAGCGTTTGAAACAGTGGCGGCTCGTGACTGCACTTCCAAGGATGCGCTAATAAAAGTGGTCGGATTGTCACGTGTGTGGTTCCCTTTTCCAAAATATGTGTCATGCATGTGGAGAGATCCTGTGTGCATCACGTGTTTTGTCAAAATAAGTGCCTGCTGGAGACACGTCAAAACCGTTTATGATAAAAGAGACGCTCACGTTCCCTAAATAGACGCAACATACTCCCTTAACCGTAAACTCTGATTATGCATGAGATTGTGCGAGTATCTGGCACACGCGAGCGTCTCCTTTCAAGTTCAAGTTCAAGGCAGCAGGCACTTATTTTGGCATGACACCGTGATGCACACACGATCTCTCAAAGCGCAGAACACATATTATGAAATGACCAACCACACACATGACAAGCTACATACAGTACATGTTGTAATGAACTTCGCATCGTGCGCTTCAACAAAAAAAAGAAGTCACCAGCCGTCACTGGTTTGAAATAGTATCCCAAAAAAACTCTGGTCTTGTTTCTTTCTTCAGAGGCCTTTCTCATCTAGTCATGCGATCCGTAGACACTTTTTCTCTTGCAACCCTGGGACATTTTGAAAAAAAAAAAACATGGTGAGAATTAGGGTTGGGAATCGAATTTCGATTCCAATTCTGGAATCGGATACATAAGAAAGGAAACGGATCCTTTTAAAAAAAAATTATTTCGATTCCACTTATCGATTCCGGACCGATGGTCACATAATTTTATGTCATCTGCCAAGACCTGAGTCACCTGACCTATAGCCATCTGTGCACAGTGCACAGGAACGCTCACTTGAAAACTTGACTGTTGTTGCTTTTCATCTCTTTGGAATCGAAACCAGGAATTGGATCCGATAAGCGGAATCAAATTTGGAATCGAAATCTATAAATTTGAAATGATTCCCTACCCTAGTGAGAATATGAGCTTCAATGAATAGTTGAAACCGTAGCCCACCACACATATACACCTGAAAGTGCGCATGTGCAGAAAGCGAACATACAGTAGGGACAGGCCGACAGCCTTACGTCAACATATCATCAGAATGATTGACAACTGGGATGACCAATAGTCTAGATCCACCTAGAAAAAGAAAATCTTCCACTATACCTTTAATTAAATGGATAAATGAATCATCCATAGACTGATCCGAGTTTCCCTCCTGATCTATAAAGAGACTAATGTAAAGAAATAACTTGACTGTCTGTGTGTCTCTGTGTTGTGTGACAGAGAAGAATAAGAATGGTAAGGGAGGTGGAGACTGTGCAGAGTGGCGCTATGGCAGCTGCGTGGCCAATAATGGCGACTGTGGATCAGGCGTAAGGGAGGGCACCTGTAATGAGCAGACCAGGAAAGTAAAATGCAGAGTGCCCTGCAACTGGAAGAAACAATTTGGAGGTGAATATATTACCATTAATCGATAAGCAGAAACAATCACGTTATATATTGATTAACTTGCAGAAGTATTTTTTCCTTAACGTTTTACTAATAACTATTTCTCTTTTGCAGCTGACTGCAAGTATAAGTTTGGTAACTGGGGTGAGTGTGATGCAGCCACCAGCACAAAGAGCCGCGCTGGGACTCTGCAAAAGGCTCTCTACAATGTTGACTGTCAGCAAACCGTCTCTGTCTCCAAACCCTGCACCACCAAGGTCAAAAACAAATCCAAAGGTACAGTCCAAAACCACCAAATTACAATGAGTCACTTCCCTGAATGTCTGAAGCCTGCTAGATTTGAAATCATACTGTGTTGTTTGTATGCTATGTTATACTTAAATGCTATTAAAAATAACCTCAAGCACATGACTGTAGAAACAGATGTTGCATTGTGAACATTTGTTAGGTTTGGGTCTGTTTATGCTGAGTGGAGACAATGTAATGCATGTACAGTAATTTATTCTGTTTGTGTAATCTTGGCCTGTTGGCCGTCGTGGGCGACTAAGTGGGATTTTAAATTCAGTAATGAACCTCTGTTCACACATAAGAGGCAAATGTCTGAGGCAGTCTGTTCATTTGATGTTTTTGTTAGTATGCTTATCTTATTGTGGATTTCAGCAGCACTAGAATTATTGTACATTATTTAAGCCCATGAGGAGTTCAGATGCAAAACCTTGTAAGTGCGTCTGACATGTTTTCTTGTAAGTGAGCATTTTTATTAACCTATTCTGTTTAGGTTCAGTAATGTCACTTTAATGGCAATGAAAAGGTTATAAGTCAGTAAATGCCTAATTGTAACAAATGTCACTTTACTTATTATTTATGGTATTTAACAAATTTCTTTCGCTGGAAAGTTCTGCATGCAAACTTTTTTTGGCAAAAACATCCACTTCTAAAAAAGAAATCAGCTTCTTTGGACAAGATATAGTAAACAGTTAAACTAAAGATGAGACTTGAAACATTGCAAATAATAAAAGCATGAATGTAAAATTAAGAAACTGAATCACAGACCAGGAGGTGCTGTGATCCATGTGACTGCCACATTTGGGTTATATTAATGTCTAAGTACTCACAAGGGACAAATATTTTAATGTAATCAACGGTCGTTTCACGTGCTAATTCATCTTCTGTGCATTTAGAAAAAAAATCGATGTGGCGGTATTTCTAAATGGCCTGAGGCTTGAATTAATCGAAACTGAAGCGAAGGTATTTGAGGAGCATATATGTGCCGAGATCATTGGATTAATATCGTTATCTCATTTTGGTGGCGTTTAGTGGCTTTTGCATCTGAGTTCCTCATATGCATTTCATAACCTGCATGACACTGTTACTGATAAATCTGATTGATGAGATTTGGTGTCAATCTCTCCACAGGAAAGAAAGGAAAGGGGAAAGGGAACTAAAGAGAGCAGCAGATCCAGAGGAACAGTGAACATCCAGTGATTGTCTGTCATCCAGACACGGCATCTTAAATCTCTGCTCTGTGTTCTTCAGTAGAAGCTTGACTCTCTCCACTGCCACAACACACATCGCTTGAAGTGTTTATCTCTTGGGTTTGTTTATGACAGAGTAATTGACACGTTACATGGCTCTCTTACATTATGACAGAAGCGGGGGGGATAAAATGCCATTGTTTACAGTGTGGTGACCTGTAGTTGACCCATTTCGCTGATGTCTCTCGCTCTCTCTCTCTCTGGCTTTCACATTCTCGCTCTTTCCCTCGCTCGCTTTCTATCTATTATGTGTTTAAGCCTCAGGCCTCTCATTTGTTTAAGGACACACAATCAGTAGAACTCAATCAAGTGCATCTATTTCATAACTGTTTAACTTACAAATCTGGTTTTGTACAATTGTGTAATTACAGGATTATTACTGGTGGGGTATATAAGTAGTGTTTGGACAAGTCACCCTTCTTTTTGTAGCCTAAAATTTTTAAATTGAAGAGAGTTGTTTCAAATAAATGATTTTTCCTTTTCTATAAAAGTTGTAGTTCATGTAAGGATTGCTAAGTGAAAAACCCCCAACACAGTGTATTTGACCATTTTTTGTTAGACCTAAAGGTGACATGGTTATAATATGCACTGAGTAGGCCATTAAACTAAGACTACATTTACATAAACAGACATTTTAACCTCTCCGGTTTCAAAAATAACTTTGTGCACACATGTCAGTTTTCATAAAAGTGTTCATTGTCACCCGTGTATATATGCCATCAAGAGCATGCAAAACCTCTAGATGGCGGTGAAACGAGAAGCTCTAGCCCACATAAGCCATATAGAATCCCATGCAAGAATAATCATTGTCTTCTCATCCTGGTCAGTGAGCTCAAGATCTTTATTAAGTTTGATGCAATAGAAAAAAAGAACCATACACTTGTATGTACATTGGTTCTTTAAGGGCAGTGGTAGAGACGTTCATAATTACAGTATATTCATTCTATCAGCTTCAGTGGGGTATCAAGAGTTTATTTTGCCATTCAGCTAGTACTGACCTTGAGTATAGGGGATCTGTTCATGAATCCCCGTATAATCAACATTTTGTAGACATTTCAAATGGAATTTTAGCCCGTTTATTAAAAAAGACCAGGAAATACAGTGCTGTGCAAAAGCTACCACCAGCTTTGTTATTTTATTAAAGTTTTAATGATCATCCATATTTATTTTTTATTAAGATACAAACAGAAAAAAAAACAGAAATATGTGCTTGGGTTTTAATTTACTGTGACCACCCTTAGCAGTCATGAAGTCATTAGATTAGAATAAAAAGAGCCTGCAGTGTTCTGCTATTGATCAAGTGCAAATGCCACTTATATATAACCGGTTATAAAAGCTTTAAACAGTTTTCTGGTTGTATTCTTATAAAGATACAAAAAAATACAGAATTTGGTGTTTAGCGAAGACTTTTGCACAGTACTGTATATCATTTTTGTCAACTAGCAAACATCAATAACAAATATTTTCTTTTTCAGATTTACAAAGGGTTTATAAAGATCAGATTGATGATTTAATTGCTTTAGGATGATCACAAAAGATTTCATAAAGCTCTGCGAATACATTTCCATTGCTTAAGTTCATTGAATTTTACTGGACAGGCATTGACTCTGATATAGACTGGGAACTACACTGAAAAAATGACTCATTCAATTTACTCAATTTTTAAAGTAAGTGGTTGCAAATTAATTTATGTAAGCCACATTTAAACAAAAAAAAAGTTTAATTTTTCTTATTTTTTTGTTTAAATGCAGCTTAAATAAATTGATTGCAACCACTTACCTTAAAAAATTAAGTAAATTGAATGAATAATTTTTTTCCGTACAACAGTCAACATTTCATCTCAGATAAAGACTAGAAGCAACTGGTTATAGCATTGCAAAATAGAAATCTGTTATTAGATTCTTTTGCAATGAAATAATCATCACTTAATCTGTTTTTAACACTCTGGATTGGCAATGCAAGCATTATGAATGAAAATTTGATAATGAGGTAGTAACATGAAGAAAAGCAAGTGTGCGCTTTAAAATGATGCTAATGATCTTTTCTTGATGAATGAATATTCTCACGACCTGACCAGGCTTAATAACAAATCACAGCACCACAACCTCTTTGGTTTAATGCTTTCAAGTACAGTCTGTAGTTGCTGAAACAGCGTATTGGTAACAAGCCCTAAACAAGTTTCTGAAACATTTTGCTTATTCTGAGCAATACAAATCTGTCGAATCAGTCTGAGACAAAAATTCCTTCATGACTTTGAATAGTCCCGTTTCATCAATTACAAACTGTATAATAAAAACAAGCAAAACTTAACTGTATTGCACCATGAGCAAATAAAAATAATAATATGAAGAGAATATATGCAGAAAGTGTTTGTGTAAATATATAAAACCAATTTTGCATTTCTCATACAGCATTTCTTGACAGTTCGATGTGTTCCTCAAATTGATCATCTTATAAATACTTTAAATAAATGTACAAGTTATCTCCTAGTTTTTCCAACTATATCACAATTTATAAATGATTTCAACAGTTTTGCATACAGACAGCAATACATTTAAATATTTAATTTGTAAAATTCACATGTAGATCACCAAGTAAATACAAGAGGAACACAAACATCAAGACATTCAATGCAGGGAAGAAAAAATACTTTCAAGAGCATATACTCATACTGTAAACTAAACATATTTACACACGTCTGTAAGGTCAACCCCCTCATAGCTCAGTATAGTGCCTCAACCTATCAAGTCCATAATGCATATCCTAATCCATTAAGGAGGATCTTTTGGCATTTCACCTATTCCAAAACCTCAAGAAGATCCCGATAAGAGGATAATGAAGACTTCTCCAAGACATGAATGTAAACAGCTGTTATGGTCAGCAAGCAACTTCAGTCTTTCAGAGTTTCATTATTTTGCATTTTATATGGAAAGTGCAGATCTATGAAATGTTAACTCACTCAAGAGCTCAGTGCTTTTAGGGACAGATAAACTGGAAGATACTTCATATTTCATGTCTTTCAGCTGTGATATTTACTTAATCACAACTGTGAGGTTTGATATTCTCCTCTACATGATCATTTCAGAGATCATAATCCTCCTACACAACTCTGTGTCAGAAAATATTAATACTTACTAGACTGCATTTGTGCTATAGTGGAGAGATCAAGAATAAATAAATAAATAATCAAATCTATAGTCTCTTTTAAGTATTTACTCTTTAATCCTCACTGCACTTTCCTGGGATTGGCTCTCTAACATATGTAATACTGATCCGGACATCTTTACATTACAGCCAGTTCCAACGGTCCAATATTTCAAAAATATTTAACACAACATTGTTTTATGATCTCAGCTTCAACTCCATAATCTCCATCTTGTAAACACTTATTCCTCAATACATTATGCGGTAGTTTGGGTTTTGTGCAGCACATTGTTTAGCATTATTAGATGATAAAGCCACACAATGTGCTGCACAGTACCTTCCAAAGATACTATAAGGACCAGAACAGCCTCCACATCCATATTATGACACTGCTGGCATCTGCTCTCAGCTCATCTGGTACCAATGTTCTTATACTGGCACATCAGAAGGTTTTTGAATGTCTTTTTGAAGGTGGCATTACAAAGTGCATAGCAAGCAGGGTTGATGGTACTATTGACATAACAGAGCCAATAGCCAATGGCCCAGACCGTGTCTGGAACACAAGACTGGCAGAATGTGCTGATTAAGACCATCACATTGTACGGCGTCCACGTTATAATAAAGGCCAGCAAAATGGCAAAGATCGTCTTTGTCACTTTCTTCTCTCGCGCCGCCATCTGCCTTTTCCTCTTCACCTGGCTGCGGGCGATGCTAGCGAACTTCCGCGCTACCGTACGGGGACGGCTCACAGGGATGGACCGTCTCTCGCCAGAACTGTTCGGTGGGACGATCTCGATGGCTGTGATGCACTCATCTCCTGCCTGCTTGGTGACGATCTTGATCTTGGACCATCTTGACTGAGGGTTGGCTTTAGGCACAGGTGCCGGTGCAGGTGTCAGACCAGCCTCTGATATAGCCTCGCTGTTAGCCCTCTCTTTGGGCTCTTTAGGTGCTATGCTGGCAGTGCTGGAGTCATTGGAGCTCTCTTTCTCCTCGGGCTGCACGCAGGAGTCGGCCTTTGTAGATATCACAGACTCGTCTAGTTTTCCGTTCTTCATGGTGTCTACGGTTGAACATGTATCCAAGCTGGGCTTGGGAGGAGACTGGTTGTTGTTGTTCTGCTTTAAGATGTGACTCTTGAGCAGACCGCTCGACTTTTGCGCTTTCTTCTCCTTTTTGGCTTCGGGCTTCTGCTTGGACACACGGCTGCGACTGGCCAAAGAGATGTGCACGTACAGCACCGTCATGATGACCACCGGCAGGTAGAAAGCAGCGATAGCTGTGCCGAAAGTGACCGCGGGGTTGGAAAGGAACTGGATGTAGCATTCGCCTGGTTCCACAGTCCGTTCTCCGACAATGAACTGCCAGAACAGGATAGCAGGAGCCCAGAGGATAAACGACAGGATCCAGGCGGAAGCGATCATAAGCCCTGCCATCTTGGTGGTTCGGCGTGTGGGATAACTAAGGGGTTTGGTCACACAGAAGTAACGGTCGAAGCTGATGATTAGCAGGTTCATTACAGAGGCGTTGCTGACCACGTAATCCAACGCTAGCCATAGGTCGCACACTACGGGACCGAGCGGCCAATAACCTCTGATGATGTAGACGGTGTAAAGGTTCATGGAGAAAGCGCCAATAATGAGATCCGCACATGCCAGGCTGAACAGGAAGTAGTTGTTGACGGTCTGCAGGTGCCGATTGACCTTAATTGAAAGCATGACAAGGATGTTGCCCACAACGGTGACAAAACTGAGGGATCCTGTAACCAGTGCAATGAATACCATCTCCAACGTCTTATACGGGCTATTGGCATCTGTCTCAGACGCTGGACATGAGCCATTAGCACTGCTGCTGTCACAGCTGAGGTTGCCATCACTGGACCCGTTGCTCAATGAGCCTGAAACACAACATAGAGATGATATAATTAATGGAAAAAATCCAGTTAATTTAATTAAAGAATCACACACTAATAAAATAATAAAGATAGATAGAATGACTGAATAAAGGGAAAACGTATGAGGTTATTTATGATAAATACTGCTTGAGCAAATTCATTTCTGTCATTAAACATAAATCGCCTTAAATTTATAATGTAAATGTAGATTTATGCAGTTTAAAGTAAAATGTGGTGGACCAGGTCTCCAAAAGCATTTGATGCTGAGTGTGAGACTGCATCAGGTGAGGAGTGGATTAATAAAGTCTTCACAATTATTACCATGCTCATGTTTTATTTAGATTAGACACACGCTTAACTCATGGGTAAGACATTAGCCAATTTAAAAAACTCAAAGCAACCCTGTCATTAATGTCAGCTGATGCTTCAGGCACTTAGTGATCGAAGCTGCTCATGAATAATAAAGACACAATTATTAGACATGGACCTTAGGAACCCAAAGATTTATCATGTTAAACCTCACAACAAATCTCAAACAACCTGTCATACTGGAACTTTGTACATGTGTATACCCATAGGTTGGGGTAACGTATACAAACCCTGCCCATATGTTGCCATAATGTAACATAACATAAATTGTAATAACGTAACATACCATACGTTGCCCTGACTTAACATACCATACGTTAAGAGAGCAGAGACTGTGCTTAGTTTGGAGACAAAGAGTGTGCTTGTTCTCTATACCGCAATCAACAACATAATTCATCAATTGCATTAAATTATCCAAAAAGCCTTTGGGGTGACAAAAAGTTTATTTGGTGCCCACTAAAAAAAATCTAATGCAAGATAAAATCTGCAAAATAATACTAACAATAACAATAAGAAAATTTGAGAGGTAACAAGAGCCACATAAAAAATTGTGCTGATATTAGCTGTGTTTCGTTTCAGTAATTTAGTTTAATTCTAGGTTGAGGACCCTCCGTATACCGCATCATTCAGAAGATGCAACCTCCGGTGGTTACAAAGGATGTGGTCTTCTGAAAAGAGACACAGCTTTTGAAAGCGTTAAATCTACAGTCTATGGTTCAATTACCCACACATAAGAAAAGGGAGGTACTGGCACGGGACTGGCAATGACCTTTGTGCTATTGAATGACCTACCAAGCTGTTTAGTAGTTTTTTTTCTCAAGCAAGTTCTGTAACAGACCTTCAACTTCAATTGCCAAAATACGCTCAATATTACACTCCTCATTTCTTGCAATGCGATTGAAGATTTGAAATGTCCTTCAAGATGGTAAAGCTCAATCAGTTTCCGGGTCGTAGGATGTAGGACGTAGGAGCGGGGAAACGAGGAAGCATATTGAGAAGCACTCCCTGGTAGAGGTCTTCTCAGGTCCAAAGAAATTTACCCAATTCAATTTTTTATATGAAAGACCCAACCTGAGACAAATCCTAGAAAATTAGAACTAAGTACAACCCGAGCCAGTATTTTTTACCCAAATGTAAACGGCACAAACGTGTGTGCAGCCCAGCACGCAACAGTCAGACAGAATTAAAGAAACCCTGGTGGCCTTGCACTTTACTTTTTTATCTGATGACGACACCAAGGTAATTGCTAAAACTTACATTTATTTGGTTGATTGACAGGTCTGTATCAATGAAAACTGACCTACCGCCAGTCACATTATGTTACTTAAGCGCTCCTGTCACATGGGGGGGAGGACTCGATGCACACACGCTTGATAGTTTGACTTGTTTTCGGTCCGTTCGGCAAAAACACTTTTATTTGAAAATACCAGAGACATGACACACGCACTTATTATACCCGTGTCGGAGGCACACGTGAAACTTTTAGACCCGAAACAGCTTGGGTCTAGGGTCGGACCTCGGGTATTCAGATTTAAGTGGACCCGTGAAGACCTCTACCCCCTAGCTTCTTAGGGGCGATAGAAAAACTGCCTTACTGAAATTCTATTTCATGACACTGATTGTCTAAATTTCGCGTCAATCTCATAGACACGCCTCCTTTGGGAAGCGCAGGCGCAGCAATGAGTTAGATAGGCAAGACAAGCGGGACATGTAAGGAAAACATATATTTGGCACAGATCATTTTTATATAGATAACAATTTATATTTTTATTTATTTTTATGATTGTTTTCATTTGTGTGGCCAAGGGAGGACGGGCCCTATCGTCCTCTATTGAGAATCCGCCACTGCTACCCACTTATCTATAGTTATGAACATATTTACTATACCTAGAAAATATATTGACATTGTTGCCTTTTTCACTGATATTTGAGTAGGGATGTTGTTATATTAAATATAAAGGGTTTTGGCATATCATTTGTAAATGTGGATTGCATATCTACAGATTTTATCATGATGCACCCTATATGGTAAACCTTGCAAGAGACAGCACGATGTGCACCGCTTTATCTAAAAAAAGTAATACAAATTATATCAGAACTCATTTAAATTATTTTGAGAGCATAAATCTGCCAAGCTATTTCAGGTCATGCATCATCAAACACCTTCAGGTACACATACGGGAGACTGCTGCTGTCATATAGCACGTTTGAAGGGATGCTTTAAAACATCAGAGTAGTACATCAGAGTTACAAATATCTTTAAGCATTTTAAAGAGATACTTTAAATCACCTACTTTAGTCGGAGAGTAAAGGTATCCTTTTAAGGTTGCCATCTACTGGACACCTAAGAAAATGACAAGCTATTAAGAATAAATATGCGCTTCAGGGTTGCTTGTGAATATAATGATCACTGCCTCTTCTAATGATTCTGAACACGTGGAAATTAATAAAACTTGAATGCTTTAAACCGCTATGCATCATTAAAGATATAAAAACTCAAAAGTCTTTTATACTATTCAATTTGATATCAGGTTCCCACCAGAGGATGACCTCCTATCTAGCCCTTTACCTTATCTATAGTCTGCTTTAAAACCACCTGACTGATTATCAGCAGGCATCAAAGCGTTTCCACACTCCGGATGGCCAGACGTCGCATATCCTATTCTTTTTGAAAGCTTTTTGACGAACAGACACAATCTCTCCTCCCCTCTCAGCCAAACAGGGATTGTACGTCTTAAGGGGTGTGGCTACTGCTACCCATCAGTACTTGAGAGATGAAAGTGTCAGTTGAGTTTTGGTCTCTTTCTGTAATTTCCCCTCGGGTGCAGGTGACTCAGTGTGGGGAGAAGATTCTTTACCCCTTATCAAATATAAATCAGCAATTACTCAATTTTGGATTCGAGCGGAGAAGAAAGATAAGTGGTGAACCTCATTAAATATAAATCAAGAATAATCATCTTATATCCGCCTGCGATAAGACTAACAGCAGCTGTGTTTTTAGCTTTCTCATATAATTTGACTTCTTACTTAAACATTAACTTTAAGTGGCAGTCCAAAGAAGTTCAGTATAGCTAAAGCTAGCCTGGGATGTTGGTCAAAAAATTGTCCCAAGCTGTACCATATAAAAAGATGATATACTTGATATGTATACATTTGGTAACAAAATGTACATCTGAGGTACTAATATGCACACTTTGGTAGCAATATGTACTGTACCTCTAAGGTACTAATATAAACTCTTTAGTTACAAAGATGTATTTTTGAAAGGGTACAGTGTCAGTGACAGCTAGGGACAATTTTTTTACCATTTCTTCTGACAGTGTATCATCTGTCCTGCTGTAATTGTGCAGACAATATTTGTTTCTTAGACAACATGAGACAAACTAAAAAAAAAAAAAAAATCTAGCACACAGTTTCAGCTTCGGCTAGAAGCCTGACTGCTCTGCATGCCTATAGCTTCCTGTGATCTAACAACCCAAGTAAATTATTTCATTCATAATCTCTCAGTTGGAATCAGAATTCATAGGCATGATAATAATGACAACACAGAGCCTCAAATTCATAAATAAGATCTGTTTACACAAACAGTCTGAGTCATTCCCAAAGTTACTGTATAATGAGATTGAGAGACAGGCAATAATACATCAAGTCCCTCTTTTTGAGTTTCATTGCGTTCTCTACATAAGAATAAGAATGGGTATAGTCTGCTTGTTGCTTTCAATTTGTCTGCATAATGTTTATTGTTCCTCCGTGTTCCCCTTCAAACTCTTCATTGCTACATTGAAATGTTGAAAAGAAAGCGCCTTTGTTGTCTGTTTGTTTTGTTTAAGGGTTTTCCCTTCTTCAGAAGCCTCTTACTGAAGGTTAATATTCAGAGAGTCAAAGCTCTTTGAGGATGGAGTGACATTTGTGTACTGCGGGGGGCTGAGCTTTGAACCAGCACAATACCTGCTCCGACTCTCATGTCAGAAGATAAAAACAGTCTGGAACATTTCTGATCTCCTGACAAACATATCGGCGAAGCTTGCGCTAAACATTTGACTCTTAGCATTATGGGAAAAACAGATTGTTCTGGAACTTTGAGGCTTTGCTGAAATTCATTTAAAGTCGCCCCACCAACACACCTCCTCTCCAGACTGTGGTTGATTTATCTGGACTGTTTGTCACTTTTCGCATCCGATGGGCGGAACTGAATATCCGTAACCGAGACAGACATTCCATTTCAAATTAACAGATGATTCCCGTATCTCGCTATAAATGCACTTGCAGTCCAAATATAAAATATCAGGACAAATTGATCTATGTAGTTTAATACGCATTGGACCTTTACGGAGTTTATTTCTGCTATGTTCCTTTGAAAGGGTCAACAGCAAATGTAAACCACAATGATTACATAATAGACTATAAAATAAATGTAATGCAAATTAAATGATGCAAATTAAATGCATCATGTTAAGTTTCCTAAGCGTGAACTAAATCTATTTTTGTGATACGCTCTCATTGTAAAGTTCTCATAGCTGTGGTTGTTGAATTGGTGAGGGTGATCAGCCTGCAGCAGTGAGATATGAGGGGTCTGATCTCAGCTGGCTCTCAAGACTGCAAAAGCTCCATGCATGATCACAGTACCACGGCCAATGCTGTGCAGATGTATCATCCGCTTTATTCTGTTCCCTAAATGAGGAGATACACTGACCCGCTTAACATAGCTTGGAAAACAACACCAGGCTAACCAGCATACAGAAGGATTACAATCAATGACTCGTGACCGCAGTATTGTGAGAGCAATAATATGCCAAAGATCAAGTGTAAGATCATTATTAATAGAGAACACCTTTAAGCTGTAGAAAGATGTATCATATAATCATAATAATTATTAATCTAGTTTTACCTCTCACCTCTTCTCGTCTCTCTCTCTTGTGCAGGACACGTTCTGCCCATAAACTCTTTATTTATGACCCTAATATCTCTCTCGAGCGCACACTCTCCTTTTACTCCGTGTGCTAAATTCAATTATCCAGTGTACATGATATACTGTGATATGCATTAAACGCATTATAGTAAATGCATAAAACACATTTTCAATTGACACAACCACCACATCAAAGACACAGACAAGCTGTTAATCAATTATAGTGTGTGTGCAAAAGTCATAAATAGATAGATACAAATGCAACAATACATACATTTTGACATTTACCACAATCACTAAAAGCTATTTACAGCAGAGTAATTGTACAAG
Source organism: Paramisgurnus dabryanus (assembly GCF_030506205.2). Lineage (NCBI taxonomy): Eukaryota > Metazoa > Chordata > Actinopteri > Cypriniformes > Cobitidae > Paramisgurnus > Paramisgurnus dabryanus. Next base: position 34,630,942 of record NC_133338.1, read on the forward strand.
TGAGTCACAAGCTCACATGAGAGAAGCCACCAGAAGGAGATGTGATTAATATTTAGCAGAAAGATACAGGGCAACAGGAGACATGCTCAGCAGGCCAAATCACATCTAGTCTAACATGACAACATGGACGAAAGCCCATTTTATTCACAGTACACCAGGACAGTAGCAGTTATGTATCCGGGAGAGAGAGAGAGAACAAGCGAAAAAGAGAGAACAAAATAAACAGAACATTGTATTCTTTGCGTCAGCACCTTTAAAAAGCTTGTCATTGCCTATTAAAAGCCTTTACTTTTTTGCAGTCCTACCAGTGAATTTTCACTGTTTGGCTGCATGTGAGAGGTGATGACATGTTGTCAAATAAAATAAATAAATAAAAAAAACAGTAAAGTAAGTTTTCAGAGTCTCCTAAGATACCAACAAACCGAGACTTGCATAATCTGTCGTTCTTTCCATTATGTGTCTCCTGTGCTAAGCACTGGGATGCAAAAAACAGCTGTTGCTTAAACACATCTTTGCTTCACACACACGTTCGTAAAAGCTAAAAGCTTCTCTACCCTTCCATTCAATTTAATGACAGAACAAGACGGGAGACCACTCAGCTTCAGAGGATTTGACTATGGATGCCGTCACACACACGCTTGTCTGCACAAACAAACACACACATAGACACACACATGGATACTGCTCATTTAGCAAGTCTATAGGGAGTAAAACAAGAAACCCTCCAGTTACCAGCTGGCAGCTCGAAACATAAAGCCATCTGCTACCAAATATACTTTCCCCCACCAGTATAACTCTAAACAACAAAAATTATACATAAATATCTATTAATTAACATAAACATCTGTGCATGATGCATATACATCTATCACACAATCATATCGATGTAGTAAAAAAGTGAAAGATTCTATATATAAGCCGTCGTTAGCGGTAATGTTTTTATTTATTTTTTTATTTTTTGGGGGGGCAGTCACTGCTTTGACAAACAAAAGTTAAAGTTTGTTAACAAGTCAAAAAGGACACATAGACATGCACACAGATAACACACAGGTCTCGGATGGGCATCAGTGTGGGCGTGTGTGGGATGTTGTGCTCTGTTCATCACTCTTTTGATTCTACTACTGTATGTGCTTGTTATACGATCCCCCATACTGGCCACTGGCAAACTAATGACTCGAGTCACCTTACACACAAACAAACCTGATAAATATCAGCCAATAATGATGGCTCCATGCAATTACTTCTTTCCTGAATACAGCACCAAAATCACACATTTTTGCAGCATTGATTTGCACTGATTTATCTGATCAGTCAGATCTGCATGCAAACATACTGATTAAGAATCATGCTAAATTAGCCCAGTGAGAATATGTGACCATGTTTCCTCAATAAAAAGACTGAGCACACGTGTTAATAGCAGGTTTTATACCCAAGACAAGCGTTCTAGATGTCTCTGATTGGCAGGGACTCTAAGAGATATGGTAATGTGGGTGATGGTTCCCTGGTAACATGCTGTCGAAAGCAGCATGAAAAGAACATTTGGAATTATTTACACAACACACACACAATTATTAACATTATTCTCTCCAGCATGAGAAAACGAATGTATTCATCTAAATGAATTGTCAGTGACAATCTTAAGCAAACAGTCCTGCTGTAGTAAAGTGGCATCGGGTGTCAGGGGAAGCGTTCAGCCTTAGTTGGTGCTAAAAGACATACAGTATCTCTATTGATACTGCTGTTTGTGCATCAATTTCCCATGAGAAATTAGTGCACACTGCTCTGCCAGGAAGGCTAATACCAATCAAATGTGATATTAAAAACAATTTAATTACATTCCTGGCAGGGTCTTATATAACCCAAATTCCCTAACCCGCACATTCAAACCTGTGCCAATATAACTTTAGATGATATCAAAACAAAGGTTATTATTTCAGAACAAACTATGACCTACAATAAAAGTTTTTACACAACTCTTGTTGAACACAATAAATAATATCAGTTTTATGATATTCTCAAGCATCTCCGACTTGAATATTTACAGCAGAGGGCGATGTTCCGGAATCAGAATTTTTAATGGCCGATGAGACCAATGAGAGGCTTTACAACATGATATAATGGTCCAGGCTATCAGATCAGACAGAAATTTTTTATCACAGTAAATTTACACTGACAAAGAAAGGGTGCTGATATGACAGTCTAGTCTGATGAAATATTTAGTCAAAAGGTGTCACAGGTGTTACTGATGAGCAGAGATAGAAAGCCTGGGGCTTGGTTTAGAGCCAAAAACAAATTCTGCTACATCAGCGGTTATTGCAGTTCCTTCTCATCACTTGAGAAGCCACAGAGAACTGTCTGTGTCTACAGGCACAAAATGTTTGTGTGTGTATTAGGGTGAAACAGCAGCCTAGCGACACACTTTCCTCTGTGAAACTGGGTTAAAACCCAGCCAGATACAAAGACAGCAAGAGTGAGGAAGAGGAAGATTGAGTGAACAGAGATAGAGAGGGCGAGACATCACGCTTTCCCTCTAGGGGATTCTTCAGTACTTTATCAATTCACACAGTCACAAATCATGGTCTGAGAATCAAAGAGAGATGTGATTGAGACTGACAGAGAAACTAAACTGAGAGATTTGTATTTTTTACTGTATATGACAGCCAGACTTGTAGTAAATCTAACCTGCCGTTTCTCTGTTCCGCTCTTGAAAATATATCTGTGTTTATATTTAATAATAGTTTGAAAAGAGCCTGTGCGCAATGGATCTGGGGTGAAATGTTCATTTCCGATGTGTACTATGGTATAATCTTAAAAGGCAAGATTTTAAGACAAGAGGAAGAAGTTGATCCAGCGCAGACTATTAAGATGAAATATACATGTGCATTGTGTCTGTGAGCAGGACTTCTTGTTCATTAGGAGAGCAGACGCTTGACACCCTGCATGTCACTGAGTAAAGGGTCTCATGCCTATTTAAAACTGAGGACCTATTTAAAACTCAAGACTTTTCTTCCAATGAATTTCGTTCACTGTTTCTTATGCAACTACATTAAACTACTAATTTCTGTATATGAAACAAAGTGGTTATCACTTTAGGCTGTGCTATTGCCCTGTATTTTTCACATCATAACACTCAGTTATGGAAAGAGACAACAGGCACCTGAGATTCAGGTCGTGATAGATCAGTTAATAAAGCAGCAGTGACAGAATAAAATGAAAACAATGGTAAATTGCCCCCCTCCCAAAAAACCCATCAGTAGATCTCAACCTGAAATGTTTTTCTCTAAAACCTTAAAATTAATCTATAAGTAAAAACCTCAAGCTAATCTTACAAAGTAAATGTCAACCAATACTTCTAAAATCGACCATCAGAAAAATGCTTCAGGATAAACAAAACAACACCACAAAACCAAATTAAACCCATCAGTCACACGTACAGGTGCATATATATGTGCATTGAACACTTATGCAAACTAATTATGGATTTTTCCACTAAATTGTATTTAAATAAGCAGAGTTTTCAAAGCTTCAATCGTTTCTTCAAATGCCCTCTTTTGTCGTGCCGTATAATTTTATGAAGAACCTTCAACACAACACACAATGCACAAAAGGTTCTTTGCAGTGTAAAAATGTTCTACAGACTAATTTTAGGTAAAGAGGAAGTTATTTTAAGAAACTTTAGACTTAAAAGATTTCTTCTATGGCTTTGCTGAGAAGAACCTTTATTTACTAACTTATTTACTAACTTATCAACTTATTCATTAACTTATCAAACATTTTTGTTTTGGAAATTAATCCAAAGTGGTTTCATGTAATAGGCCTATATAACATTTATCTTACATATCAATGAATAAAAATACATTTTACATTAATCTTCACATTTGTCTAAGCTCAACTCTGTCCATATTCATTCAAATGAAAAAAAAATTCAATATACATAACAGGCATTTAACTAAAATATATTCAAACTCAATAGTAATACGTTTTATTCTACATGTGTTTTTAAAAATAAAATAAGCATTTTAAAGTTCAGTGTTAGCAAAATGAATAATGTTCTCCTTTGTATTTACTGTAATGCTTCCGACCCCTGCTTTTATGTCTTATTCTGACCTTCCAGTAGCAGGTACAAATGGATTTACAAAATAATTAGCATAATTTATATATATTGCTGTAGCTCAATGGATAGACCTTGCTCTATAGCAGCGCAAAAATTGTTGGTAGGGAACACAGTCGCTTTGAATAAAACCGTAAATAAATGTAAATGTAAATATAAATGCATTAACTCAAAAATGTATAATATCCTAATGGCCGAAAAAAACTAGGCTACAGACAACGGAGATTTCTGGTGAAGTAAAAACATTAGCCCAGAGTTTGCTGTAAAGGTGACGTTTGATTAGCCGTTTTGAGGTACCCAGCAGTGAGTACTCAACAGACTCGAATTGCATCGCATCTCTCTGTTGTGATTTCCAACAAGTCTTCTGTGTTATATTAAAATGCCTTTACATGAGTCGGGGCATTCAACTTACCGTTAAAGTACCAGGGCGCGAGTCCCTCTGCTCCAGTGCTGTTAGTTACATTCATGTTGCATGATTTTAATAATACTCAGCCAGCCAGAAGAACAAAATCAGAAAGAATCCTCCCTCTATCTCTCCTTCAAGTTTTTCTTTTCCTTAAGATCATTTAAAGGTCCTCATGTTGAGACTTTGTTTTTCACATCATCATGCGCTTCTGATACACGCGGCTGTCGCTTATGAAGACACTCAACATCGCGACTGGCTGCTCACCTAACGCACCTCGAGCGGAAGCGCAAACGTTTCTCTCTTGCTCGAGTCGCTTTACAATCCGCCAGATGCGCGAGACGCTCTGATCTCTTTCCAGGAGTTTAGCGCGCGTCTGAGGCAGCGGACTTTACTGATGTCATCCATCTTCAGCCAATCAGCTGAGAGTCCGCAGGTCCGACTGACTCAACATCCAGCTCCGGCTGCTCTAAGAGCGCATCATTCCGTTTTCAGTGTCTGAAACATTATTCCAGATGAATAAAAAACACCGTGGTCTTTCAGACAGACATCATTATGGGAAATTAATTTTGTTTGGGTGTATGTGTTAATGTAAAGCGTGGCTTTTAACAGCACTCCACTGGGAAAATGGTATCAATTCAGCACCACAGCTCGTGGACAGCGCTCAACCAACCTCATTCAGACCGCGACACAGAGAAGTTTCACTTTTAAAAAAGCCTTGCATATTAGTGCCTTGTTTAAACAAGTCGCTTCAAAATGTAAAATAAAACTTACGCATTTTTTAAATAAATTGCCATACTGGTGCCATAATCTACTTTGAAGATTTTTTTCAATAGTAGCCTAATTTACATTTATGCATTTACGTTTTAATCCAAAACGACTTACAGTAGTCTACTTACATTTTATCAGTGAGTGATCCTTGGGAATCGACCCCATGACCGTTGCTAACACTTTTTTTAAGTCTTAAAGTCTATAGGGTCACTGGTCACTTGATAGTGTATATGTTAAGGTTGTCCTAACGTGGTACCACAAATATGGCACTGAATCACAGCTATAAATGACACGAGTAGGCAACACAGAGTTCATGCCACGCGCGCTCAGACCTGCCAAAGGCTGCACACTGCACAGTATTCTTTAAACAGAGAAAATAAATAAATATAAGAGCCAGTGTGATCTGATTTCGGCCTATTGGAAAGGTTTGCGCCCTGACTCAAGATTAATCTCGCACTCTGGCAGCTGTCTCACAGCAGAAAAAATGAGATTGATGGCAGCCAAAACAGAGAGCTCGCGCACTTAAAATCATTTCAATTGCACAGCAGAGGAGAGCAGAAAGCTGACAGCAACTGACAACCCGTAACGAAATAATCTGAATGAGACGCAGGCGGAACCCTCCTTCAGTCTGTATGCGCGCGGCCGCAGCCGATGAGCAGCGCTTTTAATTGAAGTAGGCTACACAACCGTGAAATATGGAATACAGAATACGCATACCGTAACTAAGTTTACAAATATGCAGGCAATCAATATGCCGTGACTTATCTATTTTGGTTTTCCCAATTCACAATTTGTCTTTTGCATGTTCCGGTTATGCAGTAAGACATCTAAATGTCCTCCAGTTTTTGAAAACTTTAAATTAAATAGTTGTTTTCAAACGAACGTTGCATGAAATGAATCAAAACAAAATAGTTATTATTTATTAATTTTGTTGTTTTGAGAAAGCAGACCAGAGAAAGTTTTAATAGATGTCCAACTATTTTAACAAATAATTACAATAGCCTAATAAAGATTTTGGATTTAGGAAGCATTAATCATATTGACACTGCACCAAGAAGACGCACGCTTCCTCACAAAAAACATACTTAAATCAATGCGTCCAGTAATCCATAGGATTATGTTGCAGAGTTCATCATTTTAAACGGGCACTGGAGACAGACTGTGTAATTACGTGAGCAAAATCCCAATCATTCTCACATTAGGAGAAAGCATGTGTACACTTTTAAAATAAACTGTTCTTCAGGACGATGCCAAATACTTTTTTCAGATATCGTGCACTCCGCCTTTAAGTACTACTGAACTTTACAAATACACATCTGTCATTTCTATCATTTTTCATTCTGCCACATTGCATGATCACATTTTCTCCTGTTTGACATTTGAAGTCACTGCACTCTAAAAACAAACAGTGCTAAATAGCAATAAAAGTGGTTCTTGGCTCGTAATCAAAGAGGAACCATTTTAAGTGGCATATAGCACCGATGAAGTACCTGTGTAGCACCTGTGTAGAACCATTGTGCTATATAGAACCATATGTGGTACGATAGTGGTGCTACAGTATATGACCCTCGTATGGTTCTTCATAGGTGCTTCATATGTGCTATAGCACTAAAAATTGTTCCTCTATGATTACGAGCCAAGAACCACTTTTAGTGCTATTTAAAACCATTTGTTTTTAGAGTGCAGTGACTTCAAATGTTACGGAGTCAATGTGATCATGCAATGTGGCAGAATGAAAAATGACAGATAAGATAGATGTGTCTTTGTACAGTTCAGTAGTACTTAAAAGCGAAGTGCACGATATCTGAAAAACGCTTCGGGCCGACTACAAATACACCAACAGCCAATCATCAGTAAGGGGCGTGTCTACTAACTGACATCATTGCCTGGGTTGCATATATGTGGGGCGGGTCTATCAAAGGTCCAGATCCTATTGGAGTAGGGCGTGTTTATTTAGGTGATTTCAGATCAACATTTATCAACATTGACTTTCAGAGATCATGGACCCCGCCTTCAACAGTACTACCTACAGGTTTATACGGGGAATCAAAGTACTGTAATTTCAATTACTGTAATAAAAGAGAGAGAGAGATAGCATTGCATTTCAAAACATTAAAAATATTACATTTTATAGGTACACTCTAAAAACAAACAGTGCTAAATAGCACTAAAAGTGGTTCTTGGCTTGTGATCATACAGGAACCATTTTTAGTGCTATATAGCACCTATGAAGAACCATACAGGGGTCATATAGCACCACTATAGCACCACATACACTCTCAGAAATAAAGGTACAAAACTGCACCTTTTCTGTCACTGGGGCTACCCTTTCAAAAAGTACAGCTTTGGACCTAAGGATTTCATTTTAGTACCTCAGAAGTACATGCTGGGACCAAAGAGAGCTTATTAGTACCTCAAAAATACATATTAGTATCTCAAAGGTACATATTGGTACTAAATGTTTACATATCTGTACCTTATGGTCTATACAATTACCTTTTTAAAGAGTGCTGCCCCACTGACAGCTAGGGTACATATTTTGACTTTTTTCTAACAATGTAGGTCCTAAAGGTACGGTAATCTACCCAAAATTGTATTCTGCTTTGTATTCCTGTAAAGATATCAAACAGAAACTTAGGGTACAGCCCCGTTGACAGAAAAGGTACAGTTTTGAACCTTTATTTCTGACAGTGTATGGTGTTACATAACACAATATGGTTCTAAAAAGTAGTGGTCTGTTTAAATACACATCGGATGCATGCGCCACAATTAAAGAAAACAATTTCCTGATTTGTCTCAAGCCAATTGCTATAAGGTCAAGGGGTATGCGTGTGTTTCTCGAACAGTCAGAAACACTCTAAACTTAGAGTAATGAGAGAGCATTCAACATGTACTGTACAGAAAAAAAGTAAATCTTTCACAGAACAGCTTTACCAAACTCCCAGCAGCACTGCCCACAGAGCAGCCAATTTGTTTCCATTAGCTAAGCAGGTACATGCCGCAATTAAAGCAGATAAAACATGATGTACTTGGATGATTAGCCAATTATTACGATAATGTGTGTTTAGTGGCATCAGTAATCCACAGGGAAAAAGGATTCACCAGAATGACTTCAAACAGCATTACATAGAGAACATTAACAGTCAAGTACAGCACCCACTCGCCTTCAATATCCTCATCACTATAGAGAGAAAGAGAGAGAGAGAGAGAGAGTATAAAAGGGGTTTGTAAAAATCACTGATGCTATTAGCTACAAACTTTATTCAAAACCTAATCTTAATATTGCATTTTAATATACTTTTATGAGAACAGATTCATTCGGCATCATTTGGGAATCTCTAATCTCACCAGGAAATGGAAATATTAAATCACTAGCCCTAATCAAACAAACACACACACGTACCAACACTTACGCAGACATACACAGTGACCAAATTACACCTCACATTAAGATAAATTAAGATTGTATTTCGGAAAGTCTCAATGTCTGCATCAGTCTTTATTATAACCCAGTGATCTGCACGTAGAGCTGAAGGAGATATTATACACAATTTAAAGTTTGCTACAATTTTATCAATAATTACCTTGTTAAAGAGAAAGAAACCTAGAGCGACATACTCAGAAACATTTATCTCTTTAAAAATATACACAACTAAGATGCTATGAGAACATTGAGGTGTTTTATTTCCCAAGAGTGTTTGCTTGTTTATAAGTTTGTATATATAATGTGGGTCCTTAAGACTGTAGGGGCCTATTCCATAAGTGAAATAAAAATGTTTATAATTGATATCACAAGCCAAGCATGAGGACACATTTAGTGACTCTGTATGGACAGGAGAAACAGAGCTGAATAACAGGACTAATGCACCTTAGTCTATGGAAAGCTAAAAATTAAAGAGTATAGACAGTATAAATGTTCCCACTTATACTGTTTGCAGCACCATCCAATAGCAAACTGCCCTAAACTGTGAGATGACAAGTGTGTCCAAGGGCAATTTGCCTACAAGCATACACATTCATACACTCACTGATACTTGGGCCTTTTTTTGCCTCTCTCCCCTCTATCTCTCTATCTTTCTCTCTGATTTGGTTATGTTAAATTAGATTTCCTGCAGCAGAACTGATCTAATTGGACAAAACTTGCCTTCGGGGAATGCCAATATTACCCGGTATGCATATCTCAAGGGAGCAGTCGGGAACATGTCAGTGATTGTGGCGTCTACAGGTAAGGAGTGAGAGAGAGTAAATCTGGTAAAGCACCTGTAAGACAGGTACCATATGCTTCAGTGGCCCCATTGCATTTTGAAAAAGTGTGTTTTGTCAACTATGAGTAGGCTTGAATATCTACATTCTAAACAGTGGAAAATAAGTTACATCTGTTTCAGTTTTTATATTTTGGCTGTGAATTTGTATGCTTTTATGCTTGTGAGCTCAAATAAAGTATTGACAGAAGTTGTTGTTGTTGTTCAAATGGTCCAGTTCTACACTGGCAACCTTAAATTTGTCCTCACCTTATTGATAACCGTAGGGTACAGGTAAATACAGCACATGACCTGAGCAGACCCCAGCGTGAGGTAAGTTTATCCCATGCCCCCTACAGTATGACCTACTATACAGGAAGCAAGATCATCACAAGTAGACTTTTTGCATTTTTAATTGTGCTCCTCATCCAGCAGAATATTACACATTTAGTATATGTGCTGTGTTGTAACCTTTACTTTGAGACACACTGAGACCTATGTGCACTAATAAAAATAAATACTATAATAAGCCATACTGTTAACCAAACTATGCGGCATTTCGATTAAAAAGCAATATAAGCAACCAAATGGGAGTGGTCTCACATTGTACATCTAGGTAAATAGCCAATCATTGCTGTAGAAATCATCTGAGATCCTCTGACAGTTTAGTACCACATCAGGCATATGTGCATGTCTCTGTGAGAGAAGACATTTGATTGACAGAGGTTAAATGCAGCCTGACTTCATTTCACAAACAAGCCTATTTATAGCAGCAATCTCACCTCCACTTAGATTCATATTTTCCTACAGCGTTTCACTCTCTCTGATTTTGCCAAATAAAATAAAGCTCATTAAGAATTCATTCCTGGTTTCACACTGGAGGATTGTGTGATCTTTAAAGTAGTCTGTGAGCTTTCTAAGTGTAATGGCTGGAGTTTGAGGCATGGATAATTATCCTACTTCAGACTGAATTAATGCCAGAATTACAGTGCAGAGGAGCTCAGATAGCCTTTTGGTTGCAACAAGGTCAACCATGTCTGATCTATGCTCAGCTGAACGTTGTGTCAAACAAACTGAGAGTGGTATAGAAAGCTAGAAAGGCAGCGAAAGAGAATGAGAGATTAGTATGGATATTAGCAAACTGACTGAAGTTTTAATTTCTTCCTGTAGCCTGTGGAGAGACCACATCTTCTCTGTTTTAGTTTATAGAATCCAACCCCATTTGATTTAGTTTTCCCAGCCCATGTTGTATGGTCTCATCTTAATAAAATCCAACAGGATTTCCAGAGATTCATGGGTCTTTATACTGTAATTATTCCCTTTGGATTAACCATACAAATTTCAATAAGTAAAACACTTAGATGCAAAAGTTGCTAAAAAGCCTCTTTCGTCTAAAAATGAGATGCTGTCGACTCCTATTAAATATTCATCCAATACTTTCACTTCAAATCCACTTAATACCAGCCTCAGTTCATTCCAAAAATGCTGCTTTGATGGCAGAATCCATTAAGAGTCTGATAAAAATGCATTCATTTACAACAAAACATGTCAGATGCACTTTATGCATCTGAACACTTCATTATTTTGTACTCTTGACAGGAAAACATTTAATTTAAATGTGCACTTTAAAAGGATCAATAGGGGCATTTGCATGAACCAGAGCAGCTTACATGTGACCAAACTTTTAAAGAAGTCATCTGTAAAATCAAGATAAAACCTCCAAAGGCTGAATTCTTTAATTTCATTTTACTAATTATTGTAGATGGTGTAAAGAACGATTGGCATCAGTTGTGAATTTTTTCGAACCCAGTCTCACGGAGTTGCGTATAAATAGCACAAAGTGTGAAAATCGTGCAATACATACGCCAAATTCCACTTTGGCGTGCATATGATACAGTACGCCAGTCCTTCCTATTCACTTAAAAGACGCATCTTTTTTGTCGTTTTATTTATTGGTTTCTCAATTTTTTTGCTTTTTTACCATTTTTGCTTGGGTTTAGGGTTAGAACAACTTTTTGTTATATAAAAATGACATCCAAACCCCAATTCTAACCCCAACTCCAAGCGACCATGGCTTAAATATAGACAAAAACATGGAGAAACCTGTATATTAAATAACCTCCTTAAGCAAATCTCAAATCTAACCCTAAACCCAAGCGAAAATGGTTTAAAAAACAGAAAAAAATCGAGAAACCAATAAATAAAAAGACAAAAAAAGATGTGCCGTTTAAGTGAATGGGAAGGACTGGCGTTTCATATGCACGCCAAAGTGGAATTTGGCATATGTATTGCATGATTTTCACACTTTGTGCTATTTATACGCATCTACATGAGATTTTTCATAACTACATTCACAGAATAACATTTCTGTCCTGCTGACTATTGTACCACACCACAGCCCCATCCCTCACATGACTCCAAATAAAATCCCAATGTCTCCACACTGCTTAAGCAGCAGACCTCATGGAAAATGAGGGAGATTAGAGAGAGAAAGCGGGACAGAGTGACAGCCCGCAAATCAATAGCCGCTCCGCAGATGAGCAGAATTTATCCCTTTGTAAATAGAGCAGAGTCTGGGGATAGTGGACAGTAATCAGATTTAGACTTATGTCCTGCTGAAGAAGCCACTAAGGAGCACAGTAAACACTCAGAGAAAGTGAGGACCCAGGGCCAAGGTTTTTTGGGTAGAGAGAAAAAGAGAGAGTGCAAGAATAAAAGACAGGACAGTTTGTGTAGGAGAAACTGCCAAAGGCAAGAGAGGCAAAAATGAGCATGGCTCAGGTCCCAGAACTGCTGTAAGAAGCCGGACTTTATGTTTTGTTGTTTTTTTTCTTTTTTCTACTCAGAGCGGAGGCACGGCTCTTTTGCCAAATCATTATGCTGGGGTCAGATGCATGGGAGATAGGGCACAAGGGATGTTGTTACTTTTATGTTGCTTTAGGGTACAGTAACAGTGGGAAAACAAGCGAGAGCCCGTCTGAACTATAGTATCACCAACAACCCTAGTCTTGCTGGCACATTCAGTCCCTGTTCATTCACAACATGCATGCTTTATAGAGTATAATCCTTAAACACTATACCTTTGTTACCTTATGTGAGTTCCAAGGCTGAATGTAGAACTTGTAAGATCCACCAGGCTGACAGACATCCATTTACAAACAATTTGTCCTGTGACTCAGTTTTAACCTGTCATTTAACTTTATAAACTCCACTGAAATCCTCCGTACTCTGTGGGTGGCAGGTTAGGTTTCTGTTTAAGCTGGCACTATGGTGTAATCTACAGCGTAATATTAAACCAGTTAAACAACAGGAAAGAACATTCCATTAGAATAAATGCCAGTGGGTCCTTTTCTCCACTCACAGTTAAATGTCATTCTTTAAATGTTCTCCTCCTTTCACGCATCTTCATTTGTTCTCTCCCTCTTCCTCTTTATCTCTGACAGTTGCTCAAAAGCGTGTGATTATAATGCCACTAAAATCAATGATGCTCAGAAGAACCTGCCCTGCAGGAAAGGTCACACACACCCCTGTCTCTGTTCCAGAGTCAAATTTGTACCTCCAGAACTGCCCAGAAATATAACCATCTGAATACTTATCAGACTACTTAACTAGTAGACAAAAATATGTCAATTCATCTCGATTTACCATATGCATTAATGGGAACTATGTAGGAAAGTATAGGGTCTTTAAATGAAACTTCCAATATGCATAATAAATTGTTTGCCAGATGTGGACCACTAAATGATCTGGTCCCAAATCCTCTTCAGGTCAGACCTGCTTAGAAGATCTTTTAGAAGGTCTATTAGTGGAAGAATGCAAAGCCTCAGCAGACTGAATCAATATATAATGAACACACTGGCCTGCCAAGAATATTACTGGCTCTAAATGAACACAACCATTTAAAGCAATATATCAAGAGCTGTAAGGAATGTAAAGTTCAATTTTGTCAGCTCTGAATTTTCTTCAATATATAACCCTTGCACAAGATCATCTTCAGAAAATCCTCCACTACACTGCAAAATAATTGTGTTAAATAATAAGACAACAAATTTTCCCAACACAATTTACAGCAACATATCTTAGGAGTCTTAATATATGATTGCTTATAATAATATATATTTAATATTAATAATATTTTTAAGATTTTAAGATTTCGAATAGTAAAACAAGACAAAAATGACTAATTAAAAAAATTATGTTTGCATTATAAACCTCGGGATAAACATCAGTTCAGACTTTCTAAAAAATAAAGGTGTTTAAAGGTTCTTACAGTGATGCCATAGAAGAACCATTCAGTCAAGAAGTTAATTTCTTTTCTAAATTTTTAATCTAGAAAAACTTTTTTTTCACTACAAATACACTGTAAAAAAATAGCTGTAAATAAGCAGCTGATTGCCAGTAACTTACTGTAGAAGATAAAGACTGAAAATGTTTCATGTTCATTTAAAGGTGCAGTGTGTAAATTTTAGCAGCATCTAGTGTTGAGGTTGCAACCAACGGCTCAGTCCACTGCTCACCCCTCGCTTTTAAAACGCACAGAGAAGCTACAGTAGGCGCCACCGGAAAAACATGTCATAGACGGAGACAACTTAGCAAAAAACTTTGTCCGTTGAGGGCTTCTGTAGAAACATGGTGGCAAAAAGGCGACTTCCATGTAAGGGGACCCTCGGTGTATGTAGATAAAAACGTTTCATTCTAAGGTAATAAAAACATAAGGGGCTGGACACACCAAAACTTTTAAACGTGGCTCAAAACGCCTTGAGGACGCCGAATGCCAGCTGTTTTTCAGCTGAGTGCCAGCTTTCTTCAGCTGAGCGCTTTGGTAGCTGTGATACTTCAGCTGCGAGCTGGTTGGTTGCTGTGGTAATGTCCCGCCCTTCCTCCACTGTGATTGGGCGGCCGTGTGAGAACTGACATTGACGAGCGGAGCTTTTCTCCCAAAGTTGAATCTCTTTCAACTCTCGACGCTCAGCGCCGAGCGCGGAAAAACCGCCGAGCGCTGGTTTTCAGCGCGAAAAAAACCCGTTAGCTGCTGGCTTGTTTGAAAAACGCCGAGCTTCCATTGGAAACAATTGAAAACATGCGCCGGCCGCGGGCGTAAAAGTTTTGGTGTACACAACCCCTAACAGTTCATTATAAAAAGGTCTTTATACACCCCTGATAATATAGTTTTGTATATTATTTTTCATTTCTGTCAAGAGATCCTTTACACACTGCACCTTTAACTTTGAACAAACTGTTGCAAGAAAATAACATAAATGTAAAATCTACAGTAAGTTACTGGCAACCAGCTGCCAGTAATATTGTAATTTCTACAGTGTACCTTTGAAACCAAAAGGTTCTTCAGATGTTACAGGTTCTTCATGGAACCATTCAGCCAAAATTTTATTCTATGGCATTGTGCAGCTGCATAATTATTAGAAAATACGGTAACAGTTATTTAAATATTATTTAAATGTAAATACCCTATCAATAAATGAATAAGATGTTGTCTTTCATGTAATGCAATCTGGAAATTTGGGATTTAAGATAGCACAAGACGTGCGCGTGCACACTGTCCATCTGGAATTGTTCTCATTGATCAGTGCACACACAGTTTTTTATGAGGTGATTCATCACTCCGAGAGAACCAGATAACTAGGCAATGCTTAGGATATAAATTATTACTAAATATTGTGGGTTTATGGAGTCTGATGTTTCTCTGTGGACCTCATTGATGTCCAAGGATGTATATTTAGATAATACATTAAACATAATATAAATTCATATAGGTGAACTTTGTATTAAATAATTTCTTTCAAGGGCTAATTTAGAATTTTCTCTTGGACTGAAAGTTAAGCTCTGAGAGTGCTACAGAGCTTTGTGTGTCTGTGTCCATGGTCAGTTTCACACACGCATTAGAGGTTCATTAGTTCAACTGGTTCTCATGTTGATTCTTAATGTCACATCAAACAAGCTTGTGATCATTTATGATGGAGGCCAGACCATGTGATATTTTTACTTGTCCCTTTCCTAATCTCTGTATTTTAGATTATGATTATGACATTCAGGGTCTAATGGGGACAGACAAGCCTGCAGTCTGTTTCCTAAATCCACTAGTAACTGTAACACGATCAGAAATCAATAATCAATTCAGTCCCCTCTCATAGTAGGAGAGGCACCAAAGGTCCTGAAATAAAGCACATGTCTAGTAGTTCACCCCCCGACATTTCTCACATCTATATTGTGAAGAGATTGTTCACATCAACCAAGCTCACTCAGCACAGCCATGGCAGAGCTCTAATCGATTGTGTCAGCACTGATGTGTTTCTACCTGCAACCTACCAGGCAACCCACGTCACACGGTAGCTGCCTCTCTGTTTCCTCAAAACCTCAGTAGATTAATCCTTCCCTGGTTATTAAACAAACCTGACACACAGGGGCAGAGGTCAGATCAATTAAACTTTTGTCCGGCACTTTCAACCTACGTTCTTCTAAAGCTTTTATCTGAGTGAGGCTGAGCACAATACGGGTTGACTTCATCAGGTCAGAGAAAAAAAAACATGTCTAAACGTCTACCACTTCACTGTTTTCTGAAAGGATTTTGGTTTGTGACTTCTCAGTCACACAGAGTTCATGTGCAGAGCAGGGAAGACAAATCTTTTAGGGTTTTACATTCAATTAAGTTGACACTGTGCAAAACTACAAAGCATATCAGTCAAGACAGACAATAATGCTGGGAATTATCTTAGATTTTCATACTTTGTACACCATTTGTTTCTCAGTACTTAAGATAATGATGCATGAATTTACATTTTATTAAACACATCCTTCAAGCATTGTGTTTCATGAGTTTACAACAAATATATAGGCTAAGCACGCAGGGATAAATATAATGTATCATCAATGCAATGTGCATCTTTTAAAAATAAACTTACACAAATGTCATAGTGTAATTTTTGGTCTTAGGTACATAATTATATTTACAATAGACCAAAATCGTATACATACATTTTCAAGTTATACCTTTAAAACCTTTATGATACTTTTACATATCATATATTAGTGCCATTGTTTTGTCTCAAAATCCACACCAGTATTGTTTTTAGTAAGGCATGTTTGTAAAAACTACTTAAATGCCCTAATATAACCAAGGCCTGGTCCTGGATTAAACTAAACCCTGTCCTGGAATATGCACCGGAGTGAATTAATGAGCCAAGGCCAAAAAGTGTTACAAATATTATTAAAGTTCTCCACTAGGAATCTGATAGGATTGTTTTATTAGACAACAGATAAATATTCATAATTTGCAGAGTAAAAAGAAATTTGAAAAGAGAAATTCCTCCTTTAAAAACATAAGGAGAATAATATAAAATGAATAAATCTTCTACTGTAATAAAAGCTTGCATAGGATAAAAGATAAATAAGATAAAGGACCGAGTTTGCCTATAAACACACAGTGGTTTGTTATGTTTGTGGTTTCTGAGAGGAGAACAATTTCTAACCTGTTATATCTATAAAAACTTTAGGATATACTGCAACATACAAGAAATAAAAATATTATTACCTTGTGCCATTAATCATGATGAAAACTTCATGAATTATCATGCAGGAAACTTGTAGTCTACTCAACAATCTAATGAAAATTAAGTAAATATAAACTACTCCTGAGAAGTATCTATCATTCATACTGTAGAACAGAGTTGCTTAATGCTGGGATTAAATCTAAAAGCAGAATTTTGCAAGTTAAAGTACATTGAATTGCTCCAGTTATACAAAGTGGTGTATTTTCAATCCGACTATAAATCATTAAATCACTCTCACTTAAGCCATCTTCAATGTGGAAAAATAAAAAGCACCTAGACCCCTTGAACTTCCTGTACCTGTATATGCAGAAAATACAGACATATCCAGAATAGGACTTTAATATATTTAATTGCCTAACATTTTTTTTTCTTTCAACAGAACAAAAAAACTAAGACATAAAAATTAGACAGACTGTTTCCCTTGGGTAATTTAAAAACTCTGCAAGGTGACCTCGTTCTGTTACCAAGGACAAGAACGACCACCTGTCTTACATGTATTTCAACATTCCCAGACAGTCCCAATGCAGTATAGAGGGAGGAGTGTGGTTTACAGAGGACAAAGAAAGTTCTTATTATCTAATGAGTTATGTGACACTGTAGGGACATTTATGTTTCATAGCTCATGCTTGATTGCATATATGTGTTAAAATGGTGAATAGGAGCTCTAGGGGCATGCGCTGAGATTTGGAACCTCTCTGAAAAAAACATTGTTGGCCTGATTAAGTCAGTCCTTGTAAAATTCTGCACATACATATTGACTCACTCAGGTGCAAGAACAAAGAGTCAATGCTTCAGTGCTTGTGCGATGGAGAGAGGGGAGGAGAGATGAAAAAGTGAGAGGAAGTGGAAGAGGGCATGGGATTGGATTGAGAGTCAGGCAAGAGACATTATATTGACTTTCCTGGGTTATCTTACGTGCTTCTAAACTCAAACACAGAAATACCATTTTATGCAATTGCTATAAATAGATAAATAGATTAAACTATTCAATTTATTTCTGAATTTCAGGTATAAAAATTCTAATTAAAAATAAGTGTAGTCCTTCAGACCTAATATACTGGATAATATTACAACACAATGCAATAAAAAGTACTGTAAGTGTACTGTAAACAAATCAAGCCATTAAAAATTATCCAAGGTAAATCTAACTTGAGACCAAAAAGACTTTGCATCAGCTTAAACTACTGTTATAATGTGAAGTCTGTAATATCAGAAGATGATGTTTCAAATGCACACAGACCACAGGGAAGGGAATGAGATCAGAGGGAGTTGCTAATAAGGTGAGACAGACCAGCACTCCTGTGTGAGACATGAGTAGATATCTCAACTAAATCAGTGTGTGTGTGAAAGCAAGCTGAAATATGCTCTGGCTTCTCATTAGTTCAGTATGAACTTTGAGTTTGATCATCTGAGTACAAAATTATGCAAAATGATAGCTGAGAGAGAGAGGAAAAGAGAGAGAGGAAAAGAGAGAGAGAGAGAGAGAGAGAGAGAGAGAGATTAGGAAAAGACATCCATAATGTCTTTATTACATCACGGACACAGAAACAAAGCTGTTTCTAAATATATATATATATATATCAACTAGATATAGTCCAGCTGCATTTATAGCCTTTGATTGATACTTATTTTGTTCTATCTAGGGCATATATGATGAATTTCCTTTAATAAAGCAACAGTTCTTCCGTGTTTCATTGCACTATAAAAACAAACATTAAGATTTAAGACTTGAATAATTAAAAGAACTGAGTTACACTTAATAAAACTATTTAAATACACGAATAAAACTGAATGCAGCTAACTGATTTGTTGACTTGTCATCACTCTTAGTTTTCTTCTAGTTGATGTAGGCTATATCAAGGTTACAAAACTTCTATCTACCCAAATCAACTTAATGGGGAGTTTTTCATGACATGGTTTATCCTGGTCCCAGACTAAAATGCATGTTTGAGCTGCCTAAATTATAAAACATTTGCACCGACATATCTTAACATATATCAGTGCCATTGTCTTTATGTCAAAATGCGCACCAGTACTGCTTTTTGTAAGGCATTTTTTTCAACTTCTTAAATGTCCTAAAATAACTTAGGCCTATTCCTGTATTGATCTAAAACCATGTTTTGGACTGACCCTATGTGAGTTAACTAAATCCAACCACTGAATGCATGGCTAAAAGTGTAACTACTGACAAAAACATACATGTCAGGACTAGCTGATGGCCACGTTTACTGTTTGATTCAGAGAGTGTCGTATTAGGAGAAAGAGATTTGATTCAACCCCCCCCTCTCTCTGAACTAAATTGGATTAATTAATAAGCTGCTTTTATGTTTGATGTGACAGAACAATGTGTCCCCTTGTGCTATACATCTTAACATGGGAGAGAGAGGGCGATTAAACAGTAGCAGATTCCCACTTAGTTATTTTCTATAGTACTACACTCTTATTATTTTCAACCCTGCACTGGTTTAAAAAGGGTCCAGCCTGCATTTTTTAGATTGTAAACACAAAAACCTTCACATACAGTACAGTTTATTACTTAGCTGTTGTGAAATGCATGCCATAACCAGTTTTAGGTCAACTGTAGTTAAAATTTTCTTGTAAATATTCCGGTCTAATGGTATTGATAACTTTAATTTAGACATTACTTGTCACTGTGGTCACAGGTATACTAACTGTTATCGCGAGGATAGAAAGGGTTTTGTCATCAGCTACTTCTGTAACTTCTGTAATAATTTCCTAATATAGTTTATTTGTTATACAATTATAGGATTGAACGCATGTATGTACACATGGTGAATCCCAAACAATGGTTGTGTGAACATCCTGACACTAATCAATAATTTTACAC
Source organism: Paramisgurnus dabryanus (assembly GCF_030506205.2). Taxonomy (NCBI): domain Eukaryota; kingdom Metazoa; phylum Chordata; class Actinopteri; order Cypriniformes; family Cobitidae; genus Paramisgurnus; species Paramisgurnus dabryanus. Next base: position 34,650,881 of record NC_133338.1, read on the forward strand.
TTTTCTTAATAAAAATAAACAAAAACTTAAAAACTAGATAACTTTATTCTTCTCACTTCAGTAAATTTTGGTTAAGTAATGGCACATATTTCTGGTCTAAAGGTGGCAATGTCAGGAAACCTTTTCAAACGTTATCCTCCAATTAGTTCCAGCATGAATCACACTGCAGCTGACTTACTGTGAAAATGAGCTGTCCTACTTGCTTGTGGAATACTAATATAGCATACATTCATGCATGCACATATACAACTTTCAGATATGAAATTAATATTTAGTTTACTAATATTTAACTCTAGGACATAAACAGTTATCAGTAACTATGACTGTATAGCAGTACAGCAGTCATAAAATTACTGGTTTCTTAAAATATTGTAAAAATATTCTTGAAAAAATAAGTTTTTAATCATTGCTATCATTGTATAATGTAGAAAATATTTCTCTGCTGTCATTATTTCCAAACATTTTATGCCTCCAAACATGTTAATAATGTTAATGAAGATTATACTTAAGTATTTTTAAATATATATTTATCTTTCGCAGTACCTGTTGCACTGTAGAATAGTGGGTTAAGCAAAGGACATTGTATATAAGCGTTGCATACTTCTTGCACACAGCAGGCTTTCAAATAAAGTCAGCAAAAATTGGGGGACCTGTGCCCCAGTAAAGCTTTATATCTAGCAACGCCCCTGCTGAAAGAGGAAAATTAAAAAAAATTAAATATTAAAATAATGTGGCAGTGGTTGGGACAGACAGGCAAGGGATGAGGATATCGACAGAAACACGAAGAAACTTGTGTTTGATCACGAAAATGTCATCATGTTTTGTCAGGATTGTCGCATGCACGTGAAAGAAAAAACTAAATTAACAATTTCATGGTGGGAACTAATAATTTTAAAGTTATTGCAGAGAGTGCCTGAAGTCATTAGAGAGCCTAACGTTAATTAAAACTGCCAAGACAGGTCATATTGAAGAGAGCCTGTTTGAGAGAAGCCTCATTTTATGTGTGTTTTTCATGCCAACAATAATAATAATAGTGGTGGCACTCATAATTTCTCTTATTTTCACCCAAAAAAAAAAAAATGGCTACTGGAAATGCTGATTGGCTGGTAACTTTAGAAAGTTACCAGCCCTGTTTGCTTGCTAAGTTGTTAGCAATTTCAGAATACAGAGAGCAAATCATAACCGACTGAAATACAAAACCAAATTACTAATTCAGCTGATCAACAACTGAGGTAATGTAATGAATCTACCTGCGAATGCAACAAACTTAGGGAACTGTCGCTTCCACTCTCCAAAGACCGGACACAGATTTTGAAAGACGCACTGGAGGGGCCGGGAAAAAACAAAGTGGATTATTGGAATCATTAGCAGAGTAGTAACAGAACACTTTAAGGGGGGGTTGGCGGTTGATGAGACGGGTACCACAGCCGATGAAGGCAGAAAGGCAGTGGCTCTAGCCACCGGGCCACCCCCCTGTGCACGGCCCTGCAACTTTGATCTGAATATTGTGGAGAAGGCAAAATATATGTCCACAGTTTCAAGTTAAAGCCTCAAGCCTCTCCTGCTTCTCTCTACTGTACAATCTCTCTCTCTCTCTCTCTCACCCTATCCACTTTTTAAATTTCCACCCATTTAGGTTATTATGTAACACTCTCAGTGGCTCTAAGTGCAGTGTGCTCTCTGTTTGAGAGGTGTGTGTTTGTATGAGGATCATTACTCACATCCAAAAGACAGAGAGGTACAACAGCATCTGGTTAGATGTGATAGAGAAGTGTGTGAGAGAGAGGGGATAAATAATTAATCTAATAAAAAACAAAACTGTGCCTTCTAAATGGAAAATTAAGCTAATGTAATGCAAAGATGAACATCATTATCAAGTGGACAGAAATACACAACCGAAAAACCTTTGCAACACCCTTTCAGCTGAGCCTTTTATAGTCCTCAGATTCCTGGCTACAAAAATCATCCTACATTCCATTTGTTTTCAAACTTATTTTTAGAAGTCATCAGGCTAAAAATGTTACCCAATCTCTCTTCATTCTCTTTATGTGAGCAGATAACATTCCAGAACAAGCAGACAGAAGGAGACACTTTCATTCAAATACAACATGCACTTTAAAAAAAGGTGCTTCGAGGGCCCTTTGGTGACAAAGTGTTCTAGCTAAAATCTTTTCACACTCTGAGAACCCAAACAAAAAATGGTTCTTCATCTTTGAGTGGCCCTTGACATGGATGTCACTAATGTTATCCATTTAATACTTCTTTCTATTTGTGTTTGTCATTTTATAATGTGAAAAAGTTAATTAAAGCAGAAACAAATACTTTATTTCCAGACTGCAGATAAGTTCATCAAACAGACTTGTGTGTGTGCGCTTATTAATTTCAACATTTAGAAAATCATTCAGAATGACATATGTGCACACATTTTTATTTTCATTTTCATTTATTTCGAGACTGTAACTGACATGTAAGTGTGCTGTGTTCTGTCACAGCAGCCTAATGGTATAAACCACATTAGCTAACATCAGTGCTTCAGCCTCAGCTATCTGTTCCCTAAGCTCATTTAATTATTGCTGCTGTGTATCTTCAAATGGAGAGATAGCATTTACAGATTTTTCTTAAAAACTATTTTAATATAATTTGTGACCCCAATTTTATTATGTGGTAACAGTTTTATTAAAGCAATAAGGCACTCAAGGCTCAGCCATATTGTAAAAATAGTCACAGCTAAAGGGTGTGTTAGGGTCAAAGCAATACGCAATATGTTCATAAAAATAGCACAGCTTCATGTACTTTATTGCTTAAATAAAAACCACAGGGTGTCTTGACATCAATGTGAAGCAGAGGGGGGCTTGAATCACCCTAAAGGGGTTTATTTTTCCATAATGACCGTCCATTATCCTGCTTATTACACGACTACTTACAAAATAAACAGGCAAGAAATATTAATTTGAAAAGTTATTTTCAGACAAGAGCAAAATACATGAAAAGCATAGCTTAAGCGTAGGAAATTGGTTGCTGTGGACAACAGTACATTTGGAGTAAATGGTTAATTAGATGGTTAATGAAGTTCAATATTGTCAAATTTAGTGTGCAATGAATCTATGTGAAAGAAAGCCCATGCTTAACTATTTTAATTAATAAAAATAAACGGTAAATCGTTTTATTTTCTTAAATTCCATTCATTTAATGTTTTGTGTAAAAGTGCAAACATTTAGGCAAAATAAAAAAAATATTTTCATGATATTGTCTGCCAAAAATCTTTCATCATTGCAAATGTTCCCTAATGGCTCAGGTGCCCAGACATGTGACAACTAACCAAACAATAATTTACTTACCCACAAATATCCTGGTCTTTTCAAGTTATGCATGGCTTTATTTGATTAGGGAAAAGTACAGCATCCTCTCTGTATGACAAAACGGCAAAAGACAAAAACATTTATTATACTTAAGTAATTATGTATCCCACTAAGCATTACATTGCCAGTCAATGTATAAGGCCATGATTCATGAAGGAATGCTGTTTGGACACTTGCCGTACAGTGCAAGTAGGTTTATTAGCAGAGGATGTACAGCTACTGTCATTATAATTGACAACACCTGTCAAACACATCAACACTCTAACACAGCATTTCTTCAAGTACCACAAATAAATGTACAACATGTCACTTCTGTTACAGAAACATGCAATAGCTACTGTATGTCATTACATGCATAATGGCTACATGCTGTGCTGAAGGTTTTTAGCAGTAGTAAATGGGCTGGATCATTAGCCGCATGTTTTGCTGTAGTCATCTCCATTAACCTCAGCCCACTCTGTTTATCCGCCACATTATACAATTAAGGGTGGCTTTGCATAACAGCCATTCTCTCTCAGAAAACACCCATCATTAAATCTACTCTCAGTTCATATGAGCTTTCAGAAAAATGGCACACACACACGTTGCCCACTTATGTGGCCATGCAGCTTTTTGTCTCTGAGCCTCCGTGTGGAGCACTTTATGCAACAGCAGATCTCCAGAGAATGAGCGGTGTTAGTGTAGGTGATAATGCTACACTATAATCACGTCAATATGGAGATCAGTGCTTTGATTTCACACAAAATCTCTGAAATGGTCCGAAATGCTGTGCATACACCTTCACAGATATGGCACAGATCATTTTATAAAAAACACAACTCGAGCAATAGCTGTCATGTTTTACACTGAACAGCACGGCTCACGGGCCAGCATGATATCATGTGACCACCAGGAAAACCAGCATAATTACAGACCGCACCTTGCATGCAGGCTTGATAATTCTGGGCAGTGTGTTGTAATTTTCTCACTGTAATCGCTCCACTATTTCTCCATTCAGAACACCGACAGCGCAACAGAAAGCAGAGAGTCAGCAATGTTGAAAATAACTCACATCAGGCTAATGGCTAACAAATTTACTGCCAGACAGCAGGGATCTCTCAGAGCCCTTAGGGAACAGCATATAATCGTTTTCGCAATACAAACAGTCTTATAGCTCAGAGCTTTGGGAAGCATGAACTGGCATCATTCCATTGCAGGAATGGATTTCTCCGCTCTACATTCATATTTGTCAGGATGACACTGATTAGCCAGGGAATGTGCATGTATGTAAGAAGCAGATTGTTGTGTGGCAGCAGGCCTCTCTGGGCTCATATAGTTTCCTATAATGAGCCCTCTGTTGTCTTGGATCTATAACAGCAATTATCCACCACTCGGTTTTAGTTGCACGGAGAATAAAGCACTGATGGTAGTTCTTGTATTGGTTTATTGCATTTTGCTATACTCACTAGTTTCAGCGGTGGTGTTTTCAAACGTGTCTGGATGATGAGGTGCATCTGCAAATGAAAAGGTTACATGAGTGTGTGACTCATCCTACAAAATTGATATCTGTAACAGTGATGTGTACTGCAGTCTCACCTGTCTCCGAGCACTGGGTGAATCTAAGCATCACACAGGCCCTAATTATGGTGCTGGAAGAACTAGAACTCTAAAAAATGGAATCTCCAGGGAACCTTGAAATCCCAAAATAACCTATGTATGGACCAAAGTTGCAGGCATTATACAAGCAGTCAGCAATGATGTGAAGTCTGTTACAGTAGCATCAGATGGCCAAAATAAAGAAGCATTCTTTTCTCATATACTGACTGATACTTTGTGTATATGGTTTCAAATAAACATATAGGTAACATAAACATATGTAAGGGATAATGTATAGGCAGACGTGAATAGTGTGAAAAGGGAAAAACATCCAGTATGTGGCAGTCCTATGGCAGTAAAATGCCTTGTTGATGCTAGAGGTCAGAGGAGAATGGTCCGACTTATTCAAGCTGATAGAAGAGCAACTTTGACTGAAATAACCACTCGTTACAACCGAGGTATGCAGCAAAGCATTTGTGAATCCACAACACGCACAACCTTGAGGCGGATGGGCTACAACAGCAGAAGACCCCACCGGGTAGCACTCATCTCCACTACAAATAGGAAAAAGAGGCTACAATTTGAACAAGCTCACCAAAATTGGACAGTTGAAGACTGGAAAAATGTTGCCTGGTCTGATGAGTCGAGATTTCTGTCGAGATACTCAGATGGTACAGTCAGAATTTGGCATAAACAGAATGAGAACATGGATCCATCATGCCTTGTTACCTCTGTGCAGGCTGGTGGTGCAATGGTGTATAACATTAATATTATATTTTTGTGTAGCCTAATATTAAACTGTACCAATCAAAATGATTTGCAGCTTTTCTGATTATTGTGTGTCATTAGTTTGAGCGGTTGTTATCTGCAAATAATAAACCTGCAAATGTCGTGACTGGCCAATCAGAATCAAGCATTCCCACAAACCATCTTATAAATATAAACAAATAAGTATAAGAACATGCAATACATCTCAGACACTGGTCATCTTGAATGATAACAGCCCACAGTATAAACTCAGAGAAATAAACCACAAGTGCATCCCTTAGCATCTGTATGATTTTCTCTGTTTGGCACACAAACAAACATTGACACAATGTGTTTAATATTTGTGTTCCTTTTTAATCAGATACAAAACTGTGTTTACCCAGTAGGCAGCTGTAGACAATTGTTTTGCCTCCATTATCTCTTTTAAAGACCAACTTGTTTTATTATTTTACAAAAACAAACAGAAATGCACAATAAAATAAAATAACTTTTAATGTTAATAACATAAACAACCAGTGTGTACATGACATAGCTGCTGCTTTCATCTGTCAACATAAAGAAAATACTGTTGGTGTTGTTTTTACTGTAGCAGAGAAAAGCAGCATTTACAATGTTTGATTTAGAGGACACTGACTGAAATTCATTTACAGGATAAAGTATTCCCCTAAATGAATGCAGACATTTAAGGCATTAAGTGAAAATAAAAACATTCAGCAAGGCATCCACCTTCCCTACGCAATACTGTAACACTCTGATCAGACTGATGGACAGAATTTCTATATGATAAAGACTTGTGTCAACAGAAGATACACTTCAACACATGAGATATTTTCATTGCATTTAGTAACTCTAGTTGAGAGCCCTTTACTTATCTAGTGCAAACAGTTCCAGTGGGATTTTGTTTGTGGGTAGGTGGTCAACGCCCGAAACTACTGGAACTAAAATGTGTTCTAAGTTCTAAAATTCAAAAAAGCTTAACAATATAGCCCGGGACACACTTTGAAGTTCAATGCCATGGACACGGTCTCTGAACACACCGCTTCTCTGTTTACCGAGACAGCAGATTGGAACCACCGTGCTTCATATGAAATGAAAAGGAAGGATGGCACACACATGCTGTCAGGTGTCTGCTTAACTTTCAAAAGGGCTTTTAAAATCCACAGTAAATGACAGATCTCGGTTAATGTCTCTCTCACGATCACATGCACATACTGTATGCATCTGTCAGACTTTTCCATTTTAAACCCATCTGAGTCTTCGAGTGTGTTTACTGTACATTTTAAAATCAATTAGGGAAATGAAAGGTCACGTACTCTTTCAGAAACCATTTTCTGCGGTAACAATTACTGAAACGAAGACTACGAAGGTGCTTATTTGTCATATAATAAACTTTTCATATTACTCTCTTCTGTCTTTTCAAGTTTCTTCTCTTACATCCGCTACAAAGCTTAAATTAGGGATATCTACCTATATATTATTGTGCATCTTAAATTGAACTTCCTTCAACAACAATGATCAAAGCATCACATACAGTATGACTACAGACACTCATATGAAGTGACTAAGATTCCTCCCATTTTTGTGTCCACTTTTGGCAGTTTAGTAATCTCTGCTTTAGACGGCTGATAACCAAGAATGTTACATTTACTGTACCTGATGCCTCTCTGCATCTTAAATAAGATGTTTGTCTGTATGTCTGATAAACAGGCACTACATCATTTGAGCCTTTTGCAAAGCTGCAACAACTACAAAGTGGAATTTTCAGAATTCCTTGCTGAGTTAAGAGCTGCTGCTATAGCGGAGCAGAAGAATTCACACTCCTTTCCCAGAACACTTCCATCTTCTGTCATTCATCAGAATGTGTCATGTTGAGAAAACAGGGTGAATTAAGTGCAAATATTTCAGTTTCTATCGTGTTGGTTTTAATACATGATTGCTCTCTAACCTCTGCCCTGTTTTTTAGCGGCCATACTCGTCTCCGTAATAACTATTCTCATTGCTGGTGTAGCTATTGTTATTCACGGGAGAGAGAGGGGGTGAGGATGGAGGGAGGGATGCAAGATCATGAAGCTCCTCCTCATCCAAATTACTGTCTGTTTCCATGGAAGCGGATGATCCATTTGTGTCTACCACAGATGAGAAAATAGGGGAAAAGGTGTGAGGTCCCTCCTGTTCTATGAGGGGTGCCATGTCTACCTCTGTAGAAGAGCCCTGAGCGGTGTTTGTATGATGACCAGGTATGTTGGTTGTGATTCGGAAGTAGTAGTCTGCACCCAAAGACACCGGTGAAGTGGAGGAGGGGCCAGGGGTGGGGCATAAACGGGCATGGCTCTGTGAATCCACCCCTGTCTGGGAGCCACGGTGGATATGGTGGCTGATAAAAATGTTGTTGCCAAAGCTGCCCATAGAGGCCATAGTGGTGCTCTGCTCCCGCTGGACAACTGCAGTCATTCCTCCATCAGCCATTAACCTTTGTATATGAGAAACATAGTCAGCCTGGCCTGAGAGAGACAGAGAAAGGGAGGGAGAACGGTACAGTACATAGAAGCAGTTGAGCATTTCTTGGATACAGACAAAACTAAACTGCAACTTCATTGCATTCTGGAATCAATAAATTTAACAACAAAGTAATAATGCTGGTTGGCCTTTTATCACTGCTGTGACATTAAGTGTTTGCCAGAAGAAAAATATGAAATGCAGGCTGTGCTGACACAAACGGTTAGTGCAAGTGGATGATTTATATCTTAGCACCGTCATTAAAGTTTTACACACACTGTATGTCTTTAAAACAGCTGTTACAGTGCTGTTTACATCCAGACATATTTTATAGGGACCTTATATAAGAGAAAGGTAGAAGTGCAATTAATAGTTTGTTCATTATTAAACAACCTTTCCTGCAAACGCAACTCTTTGATCCTCATACTGTATAGCATTTAGGCACTTTGAATCAAGTTGAGTTTGTGTGAGTACTGTATGAAAGCGAGTTGCATGTGCTTGCATCAGCATCAACAGCCCTTTTCAAAGCTTTAGTTTCTTTCTTTCTAATTATTTTGTACTCATCCTGCATTCTTTTGTGAATTATGAATGAATAGTGGCTCTACAGATGAACTGTGCTGCACTCTATTGCAAGGGGTTTTAAACTTTTTGGTGACAGGGACCCACACACGATGATCCTCTTCCTAAAATACATAACCATATTTTATAAAGAAACATAGATAAATAGTTATTGTGATATTATAAGGACAGCAAATGGTTTACAAATTTAAATAACTGGCTACACAATTTATGCATTTTTCTCTTTGAATTTGGTGGAGAGCCCTTGGAACCTTAAGCCCTAGATTGAAAACCCTTGTTGTAAGGTACTACTGTACAATTTGGAAGGCCGTCATTTCTAGGCTGATAATGATTCAGACAGGTACAGAATATATTCCTGCAGCTGGTTCTGAAACAAAACTCCTATTATCAAACTTAATTCAAACTCTGATCTTTTCCTAAGTTAAAAAATAACAGTGATCATGAAAAACCCCAAAAACAACCCAGGTAAAAAAGTAGTAGGGGTGAGTGGGGCACAAACTAACGCAGGGTTAATTGTAACGCAGCTACTTTACATATTTATACAAGGCGGAGCAATCTGTGCTCTTAGTCTTTTTCTCTTACTGTCAGAAGATGATCTCCTGTGAATTTGTGAAAAGTGATGTTTAAATTTATATGCATTGATGTATAATACAGGGATGGTTAGATGAAGAATCATGAATGGATGAATGTGTAGATATCTATCTATTGTAGACAGATATATAAATAAACAATATCCGCCTTTAGCATATAGAGAGAATTTTATTGAATAATTTGTGTTTAAACCAAATTTTTTGCAGGTGTTACAACAAACCCTCTGTTTGTTACAATGGACCCCACCTATGGGGTAAGTTGTAACGTTTCCGCTCCTGTTACTTTCGGTGTAATTGTACAATAACGGTAGGTCCCATAAACAAACTGTAAGTGTTCATTTGTAACAGAGTTGTGTGTGTTGATTGTGTAAAAAAAGATTAATGTAACCAAAGTCAAAAAGTGTTAGGTTGTGCCCTGCTCTCCCCTATACTAGTGTATTAGAGATATGAGAAATATGATAAGTACATGAAGTATAAAACAAGTATGCTTCTACTTGTTGTGCTTTATTTAAAGAGTATTTAATATGTACTTTTTAAAAGTATACTTTTAGTGTATGCACAAAGTGTACTTAAACACAACTACAATTTGCGCTGCAATGCCTTTTTAAGTGTATTTCCATTAGAATGGCGATACAATGCAATTGTACTGTAAGTGTGCTTAACTCTTAATTTTAAGTAGTGTATTTTAGTGCACTTGAAGTTTGAAAAAGTTTTTCCATTTTTGTATACTATTTACCGTTAAAGTGAAGTCAAATAGATGTTAAGTTGAAGGTAATACATAATTGAATACACTTAACTATACTTAGAAAATATACTTCATACACTTTTTTAAAGTATATTTTTAATAGAATTATTTTCACTTGGGAATGTGAATTATCAGGCTGTTAAAGGGGAATTCCGCCCTAAAACGGAATTTAGGGTGTTTTTTCGTTGTTAACGAGTCAAACTTTCATTTAAAAGCATATTTATGACTAAAGAGCAACATTTAAGATATTTAAGATTTTCGTTTTCTGGTAAACTGGCCTTTGAATGGGAGTGAATAGGGCATGTCGATTGAGCGCACAAAATCTCTATTTTTACAACACTAAGGAGGCTCGACACAACGTGATACTTTACTCGAAGTATCACGTGGGTCTCTACACATGAACGCGAGCATTGAGAACATTGTTTGTGTACACAGATTTTAGTAAAAGCGAAAAGTTTGGAACAACTTACCGTGCTGTTAAACTGCGTCCCGCCGCCATCTTGCCAGTCATGAGAAATCGATCTCAGAATGCGACATAAGGAGGAAGGAGAGTAAAGATGGATAGCTCCTAAAGCATAGTTCCATATAAATGCACGGATAATTTGTTGTTTTGTCTCAAGTGAAAAACAATATTGACCCTGTAGTTGAAAAGTAGCGTCCTATGGAGTCCATTCAATCGCATTCTGAAATCGATTGCTCATGACTGGCAATATGGCGGCGGGACGCAGTTTAACAGCACGGTAAGTTGTTCCAAACTTTTCGCTTTTACTAAAATCTGTGTACACAAACAATGTTCTCAATGCTCGCGTTCATGTGTAGAGACCCACGTGATACTTCGAGTAAAGTATCACGTTGTGTCGAGCCTCCTTAGTGTTGTAAAAATAGAGATTTTGTGCGCTCAATCGACATGCCCTATTCACTCCCATTCAAAGGCCAGTTTACCAGAAAACGAAAATCTTAAATATCTTAAATGTTGCTCTTTAGTCATAAATATGCTTTTAAATGAAAGTTTGACTCGTTAACAATGAAAAAACACCCTAAATTCCGTTTTAGGGCGGAATTCCCCTTTAAGAATGTGCTTCACATGGCAAACCCCAGCTCTAAATACAGATCTCTATCTAGAAAAGAATTTAGGTGATAAAATGTTCCAGGACCAGGATAAGGGGCCAAGAACCTAATTTAAAATGAGTCAACTAGTTACTGGTGCTGAGCTTTTTGCTTATCTGTGTCAAGAACGTGTGTGTTGGTTGCAGTACCTGTGCTTTCTGTGCTAGTTTCAGTGGGATCTGACCCTTCATCTTCCTGAGGTCGACCGTGGGGTGGTGTCTCTGGTACCACCTCAGACACAGACTCATCCAAGAGGATCTCAAAATCAAGATAGTCTGTGAAATCAAAAAGAAACAAAACATCAACTATCAAAACATCAGCTTATTAAACCCTTTTAAGGCCATTACTTCTTTAAAACATTAAAAGCAACAGAGACAGTAAAAGTAAAAAGATTATAATATGATTTTTAGTTGTTATCTTTAATAGAAATGGGAGGCAGACATTTCATTCTGTCTGAAGGAATTGATTTATTCCATTTAAATCCTGTTTGTGCAGGTTTCCTGGAAAAAGCTTAAATGGTTTCAGAAGCTGCTTAAAACAGCAAATTTATATAATCCCATGATGGAAATGTCTGTAAAGAAACTGCAATCTTGCAAGTCTCACCATTTTAGTACAGTAATACAGTGTGTCCCTATTGGTAACACTGTTATTCATCATTTTATTCAACTTCTAAAACTTGTACATTTCCCTTTATTATGCCTTAAGTTTTATATTAACATTTATTAGATACTCGTTCACCTAACTCCAAAACAATTTAAATGCAGGCATATTCATTGAAAGAATGGAATAGATGTTTGACTAAAAAAAGCATTAACAAAAACAACAACATCAGAGATGAACTTCTCTTGATCTATGTAGTTATTATTACCTCAGTATTTTCTGACACATGCAGCGAAACATCTTATCAAATATAAGACATTAGACAGGTGAAAGTGAGCAGCCTTACCGTGTGTGGTTATCTGTAAAAATGACATTCGATTTAAAATAACACAAGTGACAAGATATGACAAAGAAAAATTCATTTCATAACTACTTGTTCAGTCCATCAAGGCAGCTACACAACTGAACTGTGACAAATAACTTCTGCTATTCAAGCTTATCTCAGCTGGCAGGCTGAATTGCCCATTTCAAAGTGTCTTTAACATGATTGAATAGTCTCCTGCTCATAAGGTACCAAACCGCACTCGAGTTTTAGGGTCAATATTTTGCAATGTGATTGCTTATTGTGCTGCCTGTACAATGTCTACAACTGTGCACAATTTTTTTAATTCCAATCAATGTCAAGTTTACCCTGAGAAGTCATACATTTCCGGACAAAAGCTCTCAAAGACGGCCAAAATACAAAACCCTGCACACGTCAGCTGTAATATTACAACCCAAAATAACCACATTTTCTTGGAATATTGTTTAGCTACATCAATATTACTCCACTAAAATCAGTCAGTCCACACGGCTTTCAGAAAACATGTAACAAAGCAATGCAAAATTATACACATAATAGTGTTGGGAGGGACACTGAGGGACAAATCGAAGGTATTGTCTGTGGTAACTGACAGCATATCAAACACACACTATATAAATATTTAGCTGAAAATAACCTAAAATATTCCTATTTCAATTAACTTTAGGATATGAGACAACCATTAACAACATGACTGTCAATGTCCTGTAGGGCATGGGTTCTCAAATGGTCCAGGGAATTACACAATTTTGTATTGTATTTTACAAAATTATTGTATTGTATTTTTGCTGTATTATTAAAAAGGGCATATTTAGTTATCAAAATATGTCAGTCTTGCTACTTTCGATGGTATAAACGCTTTTCAGATCATTTAAAAGTACAAAGTACACATTCTGAGCCAAAATGTTATTTAAATAAAATGTGAATTACAACATAAGTGGAATTTAAGCTGAAATGTGTTTTTGTTTAGCAGTAAAAACAGGTCTGAAGTAGTGCTGGGAAAGATTAATCGCGATTAATCGTATACAAAATAAATATATGAAAAATTGCAAAATATATGAGTGTGCGCTGTGTGTAATTGTTATGTATATATAAATACACACACATTCATGTATGTATTTAAGAACCATTTACATGTGTATATATATTTATTTTAGGGCCGGGACTCGATTAAAAAAATTAATCTAATTAATTAGAGGCTTTGTAATTAATTAATCTAAATTAATCGCATTTTAATCACATATAAATATTTGACCTGAGAACATTAAGAAGTAATTTTTTTACATGGATTTTTAGTATACACTCTTAGAAATGATGTGTTAATTTTATACACATCATTGTGCGGTAAGCTTTTAACACATTATGTGTAATTTTAAGACATTATGTGTCATTTTGTGTTGATTTTGTGTTCAAGTATAAAACATGTTGTGTTAAAAGTAACACAAAATGTGTTGTTTCAATAATAACACAGAGATGGGTGGATTCCAGGATGACGCAGTTTGTTGTCCCAGAATCAACACTAATGTGTTGTTTTGACTGTCTGTGTTCCGGTACCTATTTGCGCGGATCCCCCACCTCACGTATAAAAACAACAAAACATAATATACTATATAGCCTATATTAAAATTAAAATATAAAAAATATATTATGCACATTTTTAAGTTGCACATCGTTTATAGTTTTCTTAAGTGGGATTCAGATGTGAAAAGCGCTGCGTAATGTACGCGCTTTAAGTCTTACCATTGAAACTTAACAAAATTAAAAAATAAGAGGTGATATATAGCTTTAGCCTACATAAATGCTTGTTTCTTTAATGTTGCAAGATCCTCTTCAGGTTTTCTTGCTGTTATGTTTATAATAGTTCATTGTTCAGAGTTCATATTGATGATCTTATAGTCCATTTAAAAATGTTCTTACAAACTGACTCTATTCGTCAGAAAAACACCATTTAACTTTTTTCCTTTACCTGCCGTCGCTATTCTCTGTGCGTGTCCTCCGTCAAAGTAGCCTATTAAAATTAATATGAAGTTGATTTTTGAAAGTCTTAAGCACACCGCAAATCAAACGTGCTGCTATATGCTCTAAATGCGCGTGTAAATGTAATTTCTGGGGACTGCCAAGCTGATTTTTAAGTGATATAGGCTACTCATTGCATGTTTTGGCATTCGGTAGCATATGCATCAATGAGATGCACGGTGTTGCTTTTAATGTTCTTTTTAATTTATATTCACAAAACCTAACAACAAAACATTGTTTATAATTAGTAGACAAATTATTTGAAACGAAATTCATTTTAAAGTAGCAAACAAAACTTAAATTAAACTCGCAATAAGCTAATTAAATTGAAACAAAACAACATTACAACAATATTTAAACCCAGCAATACTCAAACATTAACATATAACAGACATTAGGATACATGTTAAAATAATCTGTAGTTTGTTGGTAGATGTTTATTGGGCAAAACCTCCGTTGCAAACCTCCATTTACCAGAATAAATAATTTTTACTTTGAAACTGATGCGTTGTCCCGTTAAAATCAGCTGTTCGTTTAGGTTCCGTCTACTTTTATTTAAACTGCAGCACAACTCCGGAGTTCTCGAACTAAAACAGGGTCTGCAGCATTTACGAATGACTCCGTTAATAAGTGCGATTAAAATGCGTTAAAATGTTTAACGCGTTATTTTTTGTGTAATTAATTAATCTTAATTAACGCGTTAAAGTCCCGGCCCTAATTTATTTATATTATTATATATTCTAAATTAAATTTTAACAATAAAAATGGATATGAATAGTTTCGTTGCAAAACAAGATAAATCAGTTTTTTAACATTTTTGTCAAAACATGTTTATTATTATGTTATCATGTTATTATTTTGTTTTTTGGTGCTACTTAGCTGTATTTTTTAAATTATGAAGGTTTAAATCAAAACAAACCAACTGCAGTTGAATTGATATTAATTGGAATGCACAACCAAAAAACCAGATTTTTGAAAAATTAAAAAAACTGAGTTATCTCGTTTTGCAACGAAACTCTTCATATATAAATAAAAATGTTCTGAAATGTATATATGTATGTGTGTGTGTTTAAATATACATAATAATTACACACAGTACAGACACATTTATTTGGCAAAAATGCACTTTTATTTTGAATGCGATTAATCACGATTAATTAGTCTGAAGTTTTGGACTTCCGGTTTGGTGAGATGGCATAAAGACGCATCTTACTACGCATTTTGTATTTTATAACCATCTTAACATCCCAATACTTATTTTTATTTCACTACTAATTAGACAGTGTTGCTGTTGTACACATTTGCATCGAATTATGGCAGCTAAATCAACAAAGCAAAAAATATCAGAAGTATCAAGGTTGAAAAATTGTGAGTGCAAACTGTGGTAAGCATACTATTCTTAATAATTTTTTATAATTATAAAAGTAGTCTTGAAAATGTTTCTCCCCTGTAAGATAACCCTTGCTTTAGGGGACTAAATATCTGTCAGTGCTCTGAATGTAGTTCTGTGACTGGTAGGACCCTGTGTAAAGCGCTATTATCACATCGCCATTTTCATTTATACAGAGCTAATGACTGAGACAATATCAGGCCACATGGGACAATTAAAAGAGTCAGCGTACAGCATCTTCTCATGGGGTTTGAAGAAAGTATCTCTGTTTTCAAAGCTTTTACTGCACCCAGAGGCTTCTGTAGGGAATTCATTTGTCTCTGATGAGCCATACATTCATTATTTCTCTGATGCATGGCATCTGTCACACCTCTTAAATTAGTGTGAATGTATGTGACAGAAAGAATCATCTTAAAGCTCACACACAACAATTTCATCTGCTCAGTTCTGGCCTCTATGCATCACACAAACAAGCTTTTAGTATCAGACACTGCTAAAATGGAAAATGTTACGATTTACTCTTCAGAGGCCACAGTGCTTCATGTGAATGTTTTGACAGATTGTACAGTAAATCCCCCTAAATGTGTGAGTCACTATATTTGAACAATTGCAGCTATAACACACAGAGAAGCTTCCAAAAACGACTGTAACAATAAACACATGTTTGTGTATGCAAATTCTGTGTGTTCAGCATGAAAGGTAAAGGACACGGTGGAGCTGAAAGAAAAAGAGAGCTTATGAAAAGTCATCTGACCTTTAGCTGATATTCTCCTGATGACAACTGAAGGGAGAGTTCTCTATAAAGAAGCTTTCTAATGTGTCGAAGTGTCAAGAAGTGAGATAATGAGACCGGCTAGAGTCCATCTGTCTGACCACAGATGACGAGGTCTTTGGATTTGGAGAAAGACAAGAGTGCCTTTCCAAATCTAAACTTGAACAACTCAAGACTAATAAGAGTGGTAGCTAGTAAATTTCAACTTCATGATAAACAATACAGCAAAGCTCAAAGCTTTCTTACACTGTCCAAGACCAAAGACATCCAAACTAAAAAACCCAATTAGGCTAAATTGGTTCACTACTAATGAAAAGCTATATTTTGCTCAATAGTATGATATTAGCAAGATATGAAATTGTCAAAATTGATGCGTTGACCCTGCGGTCAGCAAATTAACTACGCTTTGTGGTATCTTCACAAAAGGGCAATAAATCATCACTCTCCTGCTCATTCACCTTCACTATTCCTTGCTGGTGGAATGATCTTTCAAACTCTATTGAGTTAGTTGCATCCCTCACCGCATTGCAAAAGCAGCTAAAACGTATCTTTTCTATGAATACTTGACAGGAACAAAATTAATGGTCTGTCTATATAAAAAATCCTATAATCCTTTCCCGTTGCCTAAACAGGTAGTGTCTCCAAGGCATGTTGAAACTTTGTAAGCTGAAAGTTGCTTCTCATATTACTGTCTCCCTAAGACAAATTGCTCTATTGTTTTCTAACTTTTGTACAGTAAGTTGTTTTGGATGGAAGTGTCTGCTAAATGGCTAAATGTAAATACATGCAATTAATTTGTTTATTGCAATTATTGCATGTAGTTAACATTTATGTAATTTATGACATACTGCACATGAACACATTTTGTAAATAAAATAATTTACCTTCTACTGTTGTCAATTGGTCTTGTACTCATAAACCTGAGAATTACATTTATGCATTTGGCAGACGCATTTGTCCAAAGCCACTTACAGTGTATTAACAAGGTATAAATTATTTTTCAGCATGTATATTCCCTGGGTTTGAACTCGTGACTTTTGCACTGTTAATGCTCTACCACTGAGCTGTATCAGCAGCTCCATAATTAGCAGCTATATGATTAACAGCTCCAGAGTTACTTTAGTGTGTGAAAAAGGTCAATTTTCAATAGGGAACATTTTTCAAATACTCCCTATGTTTTAGACCTAATGAACAGGTTAGCAAAATCAGGTTCTGATCGACCATCTGTCATCATTCAACAAAGTGAGAGAGAGGGGGGAGTATCGAGGTCATGCTAAAATCAAGTATCTCAGCTCTCATTATATAAAGCACACATATATTTCCAGAACTAAATACAGTTTCTGTACTTGCTTAGTTCTTCATTTCTTGGCTTGAATCCAAACACGGGATGATTAGCTATAAAAATCACATGTAAAAAAAGTATTTAAAGTTTAACAACCTAAAGAAGTACACGTTCACACAGCTTTCACCATGGAAAGTAGCAGACTGAAATGCAAATGAGAGACAGCACATCTAAGTACAGTTTATGTCTGTTGTAACACTTAATATAAATAGATTAAATAGCACAACTTTTCCTTACACTCATTATATAAACATATACAGTAGAGAGGATGCTAATACAAACCCTAAACCTCTTATTCACTGACTGCTGTTTAAAACAATCCTCTATTATACTTAACCCTCGCCCACAGATCTCACTGCAGGGTGTGTGCACTGTTTGTGTGGGAAGATGGCTTTCCTTGAGGTGGGAGACTCAGATGTGAACTTCTCTACCCTTAAACTTTGAGTCATCAAGTTTTTGCCACCTGTGATACCTCAGAGACACAAAGATACAGGTGCTGCTCCAGGCAAAGACGGTGTACATCTGACCTTATACATACACCATAAAACAAATACTCACAGCCATAATGGATCTGGAACTGAATGTTACAAACGGATATTACAGCACGCCCATGCTCCATTCAGTGAACATCCTATGCATTTTGCACAAAAAACTGGAAAGAACTTTTAATTTTGCAATTCATTATGCAATGTAAGGGCACACAACAAATTTTTGGTCCTATCAGTCTGCCTAGAAACAAACATACAGTACCAGACTGATACAAAAGCGCATTATGATAAATAACTAATCTCTGGGAAATCTGGATCTCTGGATTTCCTTCCTTCATCTCTTGGAAACTTTACACACATGCAATGTATGTTTTCTGCACTGCAAAAAATGTCTTTCTCACTTAGTATTTCTGTCTTGTTTTCAGTAGAAACATTTAAAAATTCTTAAATGAAGATGTATTTTCTTGATGAGCAAAATGACCCAAGAAAATAAGTCTAGTTTTTAGACAAAAAAATATACAATTTAAGTAAATTTGTGCTTACAACAAGCAAAATTATCTGCCAATGGGGTAAGAAAATTTTGCTTAAATTAACTGTTTAAAGCGTAACTAAACCCCTGGTCAGAGGCTGACTCCACCCACTGGCAATATTTGAAAAATGCAAGAAAAGTGGGCAGATCCCAAGGAGATAGAGGGGACGAACTAAGTGTGTGGTGAGATCGTAACAAGGGCGTGGTAAGCTTGAACCTGCTTACGTCACAAGTCATTTTTTGGACCCACCATCCAATAGGAAAATTCAACTGCAGTAGCCACCGTTCAACCTGAAGAGGGCAGCACTCAGACGTTTTTACACCATATATTGTAGTATTGAAACACTTTATATCCAAATGTAAAAAACTTACTATAATCAATGAACAGCACTTATAAAGCATCATTCTTACAGATCATTAACTAAAAAAAGTTGGTTTAGGGTTTAGTTACTCTTTAAGAAAAAAGAAAACTTATTTTTTGTTTTTTCTCTTACCCCATTGGCAGACATTTTTGCTTGTTTTAAGCACAAATTCACTTAAATTGTATATAGTTTGTCTATAAACTAGACTTATTTTCTACTTAAAACAAGACAAAAATACTAAGTAAGAAAGTCATTTTTTGCAGTGTGTGTTATTGCACTACATTTTTCTATGTTTAAAAAGCCAAAAAATAAAAACTCTTCTTCCGCTTCTATTATTCCTCTTTCTCATTTTTTTTGTAATACTCCATTCCATTTAGTGTAGAAATCATTTGACTCTCAGTACAACACTAAACCCAGAGCCAATCAATTTACAGTACGCTTCAGGCAGGGGCGATTGTGGATGCATTTGCTTGGTATTCTTATAGCTCATCCCCTGAATCCTCCCCTCCCACTTTTAATCCCTTTATCCTACTGAATTCAAATTGTCATTTCAAAACTCTTTCCACTACAACTTTAAAGCTAGAGCTAATAAACTTTAAAAGTGCTAACGTATAATTCTCTTTAGGTCAAAACTAAATGTTTTATAAAGTCCTGAGCTAAACTTTGTCAAGCAAGATTTAAAAAAATCAAATTTTATCACCACTCCTACATTTCTTCCTTTGCTATCATATATGATTTTATAGAGATTTAAAGCGTCCGTTTTTCGTGATCCAATTTTTTTTAACTTTAGTTGGTGTGTAAGGTTGCTGTTAGAGCATTAAAGGAACAGTATGTAGGAAATTTATATCAATTAATCATAAAATGGCCCTGATATGTCACTAGACATTAAGAAATCATTTTCATTTCAAATACTTATAACACTGACAACAGTGGTCTGGCCAGGATATTGTCATTTAAAAAGTTGAGTTGCAGCCCTCAACTGATGTTTATGTTGTCATTTTGTGTGTTGGCCACCAGTTGCAGTAGCGCCTCACTGCAGAACGCGACATCCAGGGGGCGGGGTTGGATTTAGATCCAGGGGCGGAGCTGGATCCCGATCCAGAGATCCCATTGGTCGGCAGTTTTACCACAAGACACGTCATACACGTGTTGCTGCTTTACCAGTTCCGCATTAAGTCGTAACTAAATTAAGTTATTATTTTGACATAAAAACTAACTTTACTTATGACTACAATAAAAGTAGTGCCTTTAGGGTGAAATGTAAGTTTTTTGCTATAATGTTTTGGAGTAAAACATTTCGGGTAAGCCTACTATGAGTAATCTTACCACATGCAGTTTAAGACCTATTAATGGATACAGTATAAATATGCATAATTATTAAAATATATAGGCTATGGCATGTTATTTAGAAATTAATAAATTGAATGTTTATCCTGTATGGACTTTGAACTTAATTGTTTTAACGCGTCTTTGCTTATACAGCCATTAGGAAACAGGTTTCCCTCGTAGATGATTTACTTTTTTTATTTGCTAATAAAAGATATCAAATAAATTTGTTTTTATATTTACTCGTATAGGAATAGCTGTGTAATAAGTGGGATAATGGACAAATAAATCCCTTCAGTGATATCAAACTGTCGGGAACCTGTCCGTACCTCTCCTTACACCTACCTGTGATACTTTCTAAATTATGAATCTTTCTCAACTATATTATTAATCAAACGTACACTTAAATTGATAAGAGCAAACGTTGGCGACCACAGGTTGCAACTAATTGCGGGCTGCAACAACGCAAATATACTGGTTCATTTGGCGGAACAAAGTATATAAAGTGGGAGGAGTTGGATCTAGATCCAACCCCGCCCCCTGGATGTTGTGTTCCGCAGTGAGGACCATCTCACCAGTTGTGGTATTGCAGTACCAGTTTTAGCAACAAGTTTTGTGATTGCAATACCAGTTTTGGCCACAATCCTACATACTGTTCCTTTAATAATGCCTGCAAAATGAGAATGCCTGCAAAAGTTCAATGACAAGCAATATATTTTCTTTACCAGACTGCGTTTTTCAAGGAATACAGAGAACGGCCGGTTTAGACTCTACTAGCCCTCTTATTCCCGAAAAATGACATCAATATAAGAGTTTTGGACTAACCTCTGCCCACAGGAATATGTCAGTCGCTTCACAATCAGAACTTGTTACTTATTTCTGAAGGAGGGACTGCATAGAACAATGAAGACAACAGCCCATTTTTAGGACAGTGAAAACAGCGGTATAAAGATAAGTAAATTGTGTGAAAATGTTTTGTTTTTTAAAACACGAAACATGAAAACAGCATATTGCACATCGTAAAACACAACCAAAGCTCCAAAACTACATGTAAAACTGACACTTTAAAAATACAGTATATTTATGTATGATTGCGCATACATGTTACAAGACTCTATTTAATGAAAGTTTCATCACAGATCCGTCATCATTCACACCCATCCAACAAACTGTGATACCAGGTGCAAAAATGCATTTTAATACTCTGAGGACGGTTTCACATTTGGTGCGATTGCCTGGTCTGAACCCGAGTTCGATTGCTCCCCCTCCCCATGCCCCCCATGGACTGTGTTCACATATTATTTTCACATCATCCAAATGTACCGAACTTTGATGTCAATGGAACCCGGGTGAGCACCAAAAGTGCTAATGTGAAAATGCCCTGAAACTCTTCCTAACTATTTTTTTCATCTAGGCATACACAACAAACGATGGCAATGTTCAACATTGATCACGGCCCTGTACACAAATATCAATGTCCAAACACTTGTGTGGGCAGCACCACCCACACCAAAACTCACTGGACAAAAAACATGTAATGTATGTTACAGATTTAGTCTGACAGAAAATTTACTGTGGATGGAAAAATTGCTTGTGATTGTAAATGTGTGTTGTGCCTGATTAAAGCAGACTGAAATTTTGCTTACAGAAAAACCCAAAGTTTGAAACGTGCCGAATCCTACAGCTCACATCTCAAACCACAGATGGACTTACATTGATGATCTTGCCATGACAAGATAACAATTCATTATTAACCACTAAATATTGCACACACGCTATGCTCAGACCCTTAAAAAGCAGATCTACCAGCAGGCATTATAATAGAAATATGCCATCAACAGGTTTTTGGCACTAACCATGTTTATAAATATATTTGCTCATTTAAACAGACAGTATGATACAAACCAACATCTAAAAATACAAATGTCAGCTGAACAAAATGATTATGTCGCTCCACTCCTCCGTGATATATACCTGGGACCTCACTGGAGGGATGCATATTAAACTGTCTGACATGCTGCTAAAAGCAACACATGGGAAATATGGGTAATGAAACCAAGCCGAAGTTTCGGAAGTAATTGGTAAGAGAGACTGAAAAACGTCTGCTACAAGTAAAAAGATTTGCAATGTATCGTAAGTTTGCTGGTTGTACCTCACTTTAAACATAACCGGCATTAAACATAAGAGCAATTTTGCAGACACATTAACTTGAGTGATTTAGCTGTTGGGTGCCCAGTAAAGTGGCCTCTCCAGTCCCCTGTAATTACAATTAGCATAAAAAGACAAAATGCCTCTTGCAATCTCTCTTCACCTTTTTTTGCTTCTCCCAGGGATACAGAATGAAATTGGGACAAACAATCCAATTGTTTTGTATGGTGAGTGTCTGAGAGATAAAAAGAATGTTATGTTGAGCAATCTACTGAACTTTATTCCAGTGAAGAGCAGCCATTGAATTCTGTTGGCATACAAGTACAGTAGACTTAAAACTAACCAAGAATTGATTCATCATTTTATCTTAAAGTTTTCCCATGGTCAATCATTTTATCAGTTAAAACTCATCTTTGAGCATCATAATAGCATATATAAAAGTTTTACCTGTCACAGTAATTTCTTTGTTTTCAAACAGCTTGAATGTAACTCTACACCCCTGCCTCACAATTACACAGCTCGGACCATAGATTTGCAAATATGCAAATTAGTCCCCGCCTCCACTTTTACACACCACCATGGACCATAGATATGAAGAGTTTGGTTCCAAAACAAGATAAATATTTAAAAAAAATTAGTTACCTCCAAAATCAGTATTGTATCAGGTCATTATTAAAAAGTAAATTCTTAATTTTTACGCAAAATCCAATATTCGCCGTGTTATTCTGTAAATCTTTTCTCCCTTTTTCCCAAAAACCCAATAAATACCAGTCCTTCTTCTCCGCAGAATGCAGTAAATCCACTAAACAAATCACAGCGCACCATTCCACACATTGTAAACAACAATAATGGCGCGTTGAATACACAGAATCCTAGTTTTCCTCATCTACTTTGTACTTCGTAATCAACAAACAAACAAACAAACAAACAAATACTTTTGATGGCATTGATAAACCTGTAGTGGTTTTAGGAAGGGCGAAGGAAAAATGCCGGCTGTTGACTCCAGGGGATCTTATGAAAAACCCCAGGGGATCTTATGAAAAACTTTCCATTATTTTACTTTAAGTCAACAAAAAACGAGCAGGACCAACAATTTTTTACAGCTTATCGCTGTCAAAAAAGTTTAGCGACAACGTCCCAAGGATGACAGCAGCAATGACAGTGTTCTTAATATGACAAAGTGTTTTGATTAATGTCATTTATGTTAAAAAATGTTTAATCAGTGTATACAACTAGTCAACTAAATGAATATAACATGGCAAAGATGAATGCAAAGATGAATCAGTTTTTATAAATCTTTGAAAATCAAATTACGGATGTGAATTTTGAATGTTATTATAACCTAAAGATGCTATGGGAAAGTTTGTAACAGAAAATAGTGGTTTTATCTTGTCACTTTTTTGGTATAGAAAACACATTTTTACTGAAATGACTCAAAATGGATTTCTTGCGTTTTGGAACCAAACTTTTCATATGTAAATAGATGCTACATTCGTCAGTAACTGCTGAGTTCGGTTTCACACAAAACATATACGTAAACTGCGCGTTTGCAACACTAATCTTTAAGCGCTGATGTTATTTTTGCCTATATGATTGGTTATATGTTTGTGATGTTGGAAACCAAGGCGATTTTAAACAGTGGAAAGTCTCAAATTTTAAGGATAAAAAACAATGGTGTTGAATGATGAATTTGCACTTGGCTTGTCTTACAACATATTAAAAACACCACACAGACAAAAACCTGATTTTCCCCACAGAGGGAATTTACAGACAAACATGAACTGTTTAAGTTAGAAGTTTAAGTTTATGATGTTCTGAGTCTCAATCATAAAGAGATTCTTACCATCAGTAACCTGTGACCCCTGAGAAGTGCTGGGCTGCTGGGCTTCATTTTGAAGGTCATGGTCCGTTTGAGTCTCTGCATTCTGTAACCCTATGTTCTGCGTTTGTGTCCCCTGTGATGCAACAGTAGGGGCAGGATGTTGTGGCTGCAGACCAATCATGTTCATCAGGCCCATCTCTCTATGTGAACCCCACTCTGTACTGCTGGTCCTGGAAACAAGACACATCGCCACAGCAGGATGAGTGACAGCTACACAGAGTGTTGCAAAAACATCACAGTTTTCAGGTGACTCTGGTCTGATTTGATATGACAGATATTTGAACTCTACGCTGTGCTATAGGAGCTTCAGATTGCACGAGATACAGTATGTGTGTTTGTAACTGTTTTGGTGTTTATAAGTGTCTGCTTGGTCAAGAAAATTCTTATACGGAAATTCTTATATTTTTCCAGGTTTGTTACGTGAGGATAAATAATATTTAAGTATACATCTGCAGGTGTTTTATATAGCAGATGTTTTTATTTAAAAAGACAAATGAGGCTATGCATCCTAGGGGAAAAGTAGTAAGGTATACATTTCTTATGTATTAACATATAAATCAGTACATGTGTTTCCCTTAGTTTGAACCACTGACGGACCTATGGATTGCTTGGTAACGATTCACGAACTAAATCTATAAAGAAAAGATGAAAACAATCTGATATGAGTAACAATCTTTCCAAATGTAATATAATTCTTTTTTCAGGTTCAGGTATCTGATTCTACTTCTGGTTCACATCAGAATCAAGTTCATATCGTGAAGAGAAACATTTTCCATGAACTTCTGATATGAGAGTTCCTGGTACTATACATTATACCATATCTTAAAGCTCAAAATTTCCCTCCCAGATTAAAAAATAATAATGTTTACTGAAAAGTCTGTAAAAACCAAAGCGGCCAACATTTGGCTTTATAGTAAGGCCCAGTTTTTTGCAGATGCAGTAACTACATTATGGGGAAAATGCATCTTTCTTCATGGACGGCAATTCAAAAAATAAAAACATCAAAGCAACATATAAATCATAAATATATCATTATATTATAGCAGATGTTATGGCAGTGACTGATATTTTGGATAGCTCTTAAAAGCGTGAAATGAATTTATATTTTTCCCCTGTATGCCGTCTCTTACATCAGGTCTCTATTGAATTGCTTGGGACTGTGTGCATTCTTGTGGTGCCATCTGCCAATGTTCTCACTATGTCAGAATAAAATGTTCCTGTAGCTCCACAATGACTAGTCACATGCTATTGAAAGCTTATATAAATGGCTCAAAAACCTGTATTCAGGAAGTACCCATAATTCAAAAGAATTCAAATTTGCTTTATAAACCGGTCACACTGTAATGCAAACTTCACAAGCAGGCTGTTTTTGAAAGATGGGGCACTTACAAAACCATATTTTACCTGACAGCAAACCAGTAGCTTGTGACTAAATATGCAGCACAGTTCTGTTTCCCCATTTCACATGAAAAAAGGCCATATGTACACAAGTCATCAGTTAAAAATACAGCAACATGAATGATGTGTTTAATTCAAATGATCAGAAACAATGTGGAAAATCTGCTTTTAAAATGTAATTTAAAAAATGTACTAACATGAGCTCATAAATAAATGAAAGTACAGTTTGATATTAAGCATTAAACAAAAATAAAAAGCATTAAAAGTGCAAGGGACATAAAACAGATAAGAGCACGTGTCCTCATAATGGCAGGGGTTGGGAACTGCTGCGATTGGCCTATACAGGAGGTCAAGCTGTTATTGTTTAAGTGGCAGCCTGCATTTCACTTCAGACCCAAAAGACCATGTTTAAATAAAAGAAAAGCAATGCTAGATTCATGACAGAGGGCACAATTATCATCAGTTTGCATGTGTCTAATCACATGATGCCAGCAGACTTTGGTTGTGCCCTTCCTCTCAGCATCCTGCCCCTGTCATGAGCCTGAATTTGGCAATAGGAAGGCAGCTGGGTGATGAATTAAAGGGAGATGGAACCTCTATTATAAAATTGTGTAAAGCACGGATGCTGCACAAATTAGAGAAGCAAAAAATAAAAACATAAATCTTTCTTTATTTATTCTTTACGCCATTCCAGCATCAATAACTATATTCATGGCGAGAACCGGTTAATTCATACACAATTTTGTCACAACTTGTCACAAGTTCAGACAAGTTTATCCAGACACAGGTTGGGGAAGGGATGATTTGGCATCTCTAATTTGCCTAACTTGCATGTTTTTGGCCTGTGGGAGGAAACCCACGCTGACACAGAGAGAACATGCAAACTCCACACAGAAAGGTAACCTGACCTAGCCGGGGCTTGAACCAGGGAACTTCTTGCTGTGAGGCAAAAGTGCTACCCACTGATCCACTAAGCCAGGAAAATGGTGCAGTTGTGATGAGTCACAATAAGCAGGGCTTTATTACTGCAATCTCTTATCATGCCCATCCACTGAGTGATCCAGGACCATGGACAGCAATTGATGAATATCAGCTGACGTCACTCACTTGTCTTCCGCCATTTTGAGTACCTGAAGTGGTCGCAAAAGAACTAGATGCTATGCTTTCAATATGGTGTGAGCATCAAAATCACGATTTTTACAACACTAAGGGGCTAATCACACCAAAAGCATTTATGGCAGTTGCAGGCGCCTTTTTTGAATGATATTCTATGGGCAGGGAGCGTCTGCGCGCTGAGTGCCTTGCGGTTTTTGCCGCTGGCCACAGCACGCGGTTTTGAGGGAGCGCTGAGAGCGGAGAAGCGCCCGACTTCATTCGCGTCTTTCCATTGTTCAATTGAATGAGGGTAGAGGCGGGCCTTATGCCTTATGTTTTTTAAGTAGCGTTTCTTTTTATGACTTTTTATGTTGTCTTTCGTAGCCATCTCCTGTATCGGTAAAAATCATAGACAGTAAAAGATAAGAAATTTGTAAATCGTAGCAAGCTAGCCAATGCTTGTCGGTAGCCTACTGGTACTCGGTAGGTAGTCAAGATGGCGGCATGACGTAAAAGGTCACATGACTGATTTTCATCTATAGACCGTTTCATCGGGCGCACATGCGGTGACGCAGTAAGCGTCTGGTCCGAACTTTACTTCCGGTTTCTGTTTGTTTAATGGTCTGACTAGTTGCTGAAACTGAACTATTAAACAAATCCCTCGTCAAAAATAACAAATGTTTTGGGTTACTATGTAATCTACGTGTTGTTTATTTTGCTTTTTATATAAAAAAACTACTTTAAAAGGACTTTGTTGTTATTTATTCTTTGCGGAGTTTACCGGAAGTTACGTGATGACCACGAAAGCCGCTTGTTTATGTTGCTACTGCCGAAACCGTCTATAGGAGGATAAATTATTGTTTGAATATTTTTGGCAAAAAATAAAATAATAATGCTATTGTAAAAGCTTGTTAACAAAACATTACATTTCATTGTATGGCAAAATAAAGTAAAAAAAATTTTGAACAGTTTTTGAAAGCAGAAGGTGTGAATTACCATATATTTTATTGTGAAAATCTTTATATTATTCAAAGGGATTACTTACATGTACTTTACTTTTACAATAAAGTATTGCTAAAATGATGGTTATTGCAAGTTCATACATGTCACCTTAAATGTATGGTGGGAAACAGTAAAGGGCCGTTTTAATTCCATGAGTTACTTTTTACATTTGATGATATTTCATATTTTTTACCAGATATGTGCATTAGAGGGTTTTACTTTACATATTGTGTTGTTTAATTCATTTTTACATCATTATTTTCATGTCTCATGTGTTACCATTATAGTGTTTTGTGTAAGTGTGAATAACGCTGTGCATACTGGCAACGATTTATGGAAGGGTCACTTTGATTCAGCATGTGGTCATACATTTTACCCTCTGTGTTGTGGTGGTTAGCTGTACGTTATTAAGTACAAAGCAGATTTACATTAACAGACAAATATATCAGAAAATGAAATACACAGTAAGTACAGTTTACAAAACTTTGCCGTAAAAAATACAGTTAAGAATTGTGAAATATTCAAATCTATGCTGTAATGAACAAACCCATGCCACTGTATTTTTTTAGTTTTCAACTGCAAAGTTGTTTACATGTTTCCTGGATTTTTTACAGAAGTTTTCTGGCAAACACAGCTGCTAGTTTTTTATAGTGTATGTCAATACTCACCCTTCCCTCTCTCCACTCCTCCTGCTGCTGCTGGTTCCAATCCCTTCACTATTATGGGTGGTGATGGTCTCAGAGTGTTGAGAAGACCGGCTACCATTTAAATGTCCTTCACTGCATTTTGTGTACACAGAAAGAAAAAGAGAAAGTGAGAAGTGCCTTTCATTTAGGTATAGATCACGGACAACGTCATATATTGACCTCTTCTTAAATGTGCAGAGATTACAAAAATTAAACAGGTCTTTACTCTGAGGTAGGACACACTGCACTAATCCCACATTACATCAGATCCTCTGAAAATGCAAAAGAAATAAACAGGTTAGTGATTTGCAGCCATCTGCGTTTATTTTATAAATGTAAAAATGTCCTTAAATACAGACAAATGATGTGTTTCCTGAGTATTACATGTAAGATTTTAGGTTCAACACGAGAGAACAACAGACAAGAGAAGCCTCTCTCTCCTTTAGCTGTGTCAGAGCTGTAGTCCGCTGACTGCTCATTTGCCTCATCTCAAAGAAACCCGCTCCGCTCCCCACGGACCCCTATGATGCATCTATGCGGCTCATTAGCATAGATCTGACAGTCCCATGGTTGCTGAGGCTGACATCCATTTCATCCAACCGTACTGCAACACCTGACTCAACCCAAGAGTTTCCAGAGATCTTTTGCGTCCCAATGGGCCCGTCCAGCTCTCCTTTTTTGCCCCTATTTCCCGTCTAGGCTATTCTGATTTCTCTTTCTCTCTACGGGTTTAAATAAGAGAGCAAAGCGTTTTTCTAATTTCTGTGTAAAAAGTGAAGCAGGTCAAAGGGGCAAAGGAAGACGTGAAAGGTGATGAACATTTAAATACTGTACATCTAAAGTAAATCCTCTTGATTCCTGAAATCAATATGTAGATTAACCACTGCCTGAAACGGCTGGTGGTCTCTGATGCACATGAGGTGGGCTATGAAGACCCCACACTGCTCGTGGTCTTGTTGAATGCAATCAATATTTGTGTGCTTTAAAATGGATCTTTTTTCAACGCATCACGAGTGGGTGTTCCCAGCATGAGACCTGGTTGATTTCTGGACTCACTGGAGGCTAATTACCAGTTTCAGTGGGATCGATCCTGCTCTCGCCAATGTCCATCAACAGCTGTTGTAACAGCCTGATGGATACTGAGAGAGAGCGAGAAAGAGAAGGCTGCATGTGTGAAAGGTAAAGGATGTGTTTTGAAACTGTAAACTTTAATAAGATCCTTATAAACGCTGACATGTACAGGGAAGGATAAAACAAAACAACTTTATACAGACACCAAGAAACTGATACTGTAAATAGTCTAATGTAAAGTAGGGCCAACTTCTTTTCTTCAAAACAGCTTCGGTATTTCATGGAATGCTGTCAAAACTGAACTCTGTGGCTGGGGATATTGAGATTTCAAGAAGAATAGACTCCAGTTCTTTTGGGGCTGATTGAAGTGGAAATATAACTTGCACTATGTGCTTCAGATCTTCATATAAACATCGAATGATGTTTATTTTATTGAAACCACAAAGGATGTTGTCCTTCATCCTGGTGTTCATAAAAAGACTTGTGAATGTGTTTTTATAAGGATGTGTGGGGTATTTTCTTTCTAGAATATGGAGACATCATGAAAAATACACCTTTGTTCAGTATAGCACGCCAGGTTCTTAGAAAAACATTTCCCTCATATTTCATACACCTCCACCCAGAATGCAAGTGTATGCATCAAAACTGAATACATCCCATTATAATCAAAAAAACGTTGTCTGAACTGGGGGAAGCTCACAGCAGGGTTGGTCCATAGTTACTGAAAATTTTAAGATGAAACTTTCATTGTAAACAGGCTCATACTGAACATGTAATCGCCTAACATCTTTTTCTCTGAAATGTTTCTCTTTGAAATTGTTTCTGTGCTCCGTGTCTTTTAGAAATGAATGTCACTTAGTTTGATATTTTGTTATCTAAGGCAATTGCATTCATACATTTTTTATGCGGCTTAACAGTCCAATTATTTTTCAGGCCTCTGTAGTATGACTTGGGAGGTGTGCTGTTACAGTTTCTTGCATACTATTTATAATGGACATTATGTAAATTGGGGAGCCTTTTTTCATGCTTTCTGTGAAGTGTCAACCTGTGACCATTGTTCCTCCTCTCAAGTGCCTCAAGACTATTTCACATCACATTAAATTAGTTTTTTTGCTTTTGTGAAAATTTTGTGACAAAAAGATTACATCAAAAAATAACAAAGAAGGAAATTATTTTAATCTGCAACCATTTCTGAATATCTATAAAGGGATTAATAAAGAATAGCTGTCTGTAATCAGGGCTAATCTTCACATGATTTCAGAGTAAACGGTCTGAATTATCAAAAAACGCACTAGACCAGTGATTCTCGACCAGTGATTCTCAACCGGTGGGCCACGCCCCACCAAGGGTCACCGGAGGGCCATCTGGTGGGCCACGTAGGCAGTGGTAGACCAATGATTTTTTTTATAAATCTTGTTATATTCGCATCAGATTTTTCTTATGAATTTATACGAATTAAAAACGTGATCTAAAAACCCATTTATGTTTCAATATCGCTACAGCAACCACGTCACGCCAGTTAGAACGTATGTTCATTTAGATGCAGTAACACTATGTGAAGGGGGGTCACAAACAACATGTCCGTGTTGATCCACAAGTCGAACACACTGGCGGCATTAACAATAGCTGTCCACGGCGATCAGCTGTGACTCCGTTGTGCAATACCCAAAAAGGAAGCAAAATTCTCACCCTTAGGTCAGTTTTAAACGCTCACAGGGTATGCATCATTTTTTGATGTGCAAAATACTTTCAGTTGTTTGGCTTATGCATAAAATAAAGACGCATTTTATTTTACTGCATGTGCAAGTTGAAATAATTTGAAAACGCTTCCCTGCCAATGACGAGTATTTCCGGCTTTCCGCAATACCGCTATTATCCACCAGGTTATTATCCACAACTTTTTAAACCCGGAAGTATTGCCCTATGGCAAGCGGCTGCATGTCCGTGTCTGTTCTAAAGATCGCTCTGAATGGAATATCTATGAAAAGGCCGTCACAAAAATTTTATTATCTCTGCTTTTTGCTCAAAATGTGGTGTTTTTGCAGAAACCTACCCATATTTAAGAGGTGATTACAAAAGAACTACTGAAGGTAGGATGAAACGTTTTTTTTTTTGTTTGAAAGGGTCTGTTCCTTCATTTGGTATATTGTATGTTAATATATTTAAAGAAAAACATTTTCTGGAAGACATTAAACATTTGTGAAAATCATGAAAAACGCTGGCGCTGGCTGGCAAATATATATATAATTTTACTTGAACATATACCTATAAATTGTACTTTAAGATAATTAGTATTTAGGTACTACCCCTACCACAATAGAATATTTTGATAGACCCGCCCCACACATACGCAACCCCGGCAAGGATGTCGGTTAGTAGACACGCCCCTTACTGCTGATTGGCAACAAGTGTGTTTTGGTAGTCAGCAATGACATTCCTCATTCATCTACAGGGGTACCACCTGGTGTACCTTTAGCGACTTTAATGATGCAAAAGGCATGTCACAATGTTTTGTTATCCTGCGTTGATACTGTCATGTTTAGAAAAGTGGTCCTCTGAATGTTTTAAACACTCATTGTGTGCAAAAGGTTCAGAACCCTTGCAGTAGATCACAGTGTTTTGTAAACAAGGGCATGTTCTTTATATCTATTTTGAGCTGATTTAAGTTTATTTTATTTTTATATATTTAAAGGGATAGTTCAGCAGAAAATAAAAATAAATAAATGTGTCATCAT
Source organism: Paramisgurnus dabryanus (assembly GCF_030506205.2). NCBI lineage: Eukaryota > Metazoa > Chordata > Actinopteri > Cypriniformes > Cobitidae > Paramisgurnus > Paramisgurnus dabryanus. The sequence goes on from NC_133338.1 coordinate 34,683,303, forward strand.
TTACAAACATGTACCAATTTCATTGTTCTGCTGAATACAAAGAAAGATATTTGAGAAATGTTTGTAACCAACAAGTTTTGGAGCATGTATTTTTATTTCAAACTATGGAAGTCAATGATGCTCCAGAATGGTTTGATTACAAACATTTTTCAAAATATCTTCCTTTATATTCACCAGAACTTTTTACAGATTCAAAAGAACTTAAAGGTGAGAACAAGATGATAATGTTTATTTTTAGGTGAACTATCCCTTTAAAAAATTGTGTATTTTCAAGCCACTGGTCATTTTTTATCTCTAGGCCACAACCTTAGTTTTCTCTGGGGACCTGGCAGACACAAAAATAACTAAACAAATATCACAAATATTGAGCACATAAACCACAAATACTGTATGTGTTTGTGGGCTAATGTGTGGTGCATTTTTCTTCCTTTCTACCTAGCAAACAACATGGTTTAATAAGGAAGACAATGTTTTGCTTTTTACAACGGAAAGATAATGTCTTTCTGTATCCAGGGTAACCTTTATAATAATTATGACAAACCTACAAAAATGAAAGCATTCACAACCAAGCTGCAAATTATAAAGTCAAATACAGTGTGGAGCAACCATCTTTGAAGTGAATTAATTATCATCTCTCTTTCTCTATTAAACACCAAATGCTTGGAATAAACTTGTCCAAAATGGCTTACAAACTGACAAAACCAAGAAGGTATTCAGGATGTGGAAATGAATGGCGTTCATTTACATAAAGATAAAACAGTGCAGTTTTCAACCAGAAAACAAAAGCAGATGGGCAAAGCAGCTAGAAGACGGGGTTCACACGTAGACAATTTCCGAACAAGCAAATCCTTTTATGCAAGCACACACACCCCTGTGCTACCGCACTGTAGGCATACACATAAATTACATGCTTGCCTTATTATAATTTCAATCATCCAATTTCTTCATATTATGGATGATTTCTAGTTTTATATTTCTTTTCTGGGCTGTATATATAATATGCTCATTATGTTTGCCAAACATCTTTTTTATGGGATTCTTAAAACTTTCTTAATCAATTTCTTACAAAAGTACTTTTGTTTATTAGTGCAAAATAATAAAAATATTAAAAAGAAAAAAAAAAACGGAAAAATGTGATTATGCAAAAAATGCAGAAAATTATTTATACAGAGAGCGATAAAGGTGAAAGTGGTGTGACAGTAGGCTATATACACACCCTAAAAATGCAGGGTTGCTTTAACCTATAGTTATGTCAAATATGGACAAAGATAATAGCTGGGTTATTTCAACCCATATGATGGGTTATTAATAACCCAACAGTTGGGTTTGTCCAAAACTATCTTTTTTTTTTTGAGTGCATGTGACTCACACAGGTCTGCAGATGACCAGATCTCCTTTGTTGGTTCCATAAGCAAGTCCAAGCCCTGGTTCTGGAAGCCATCGAACAGAATTTATACTGATGTGTCTTCTCTGGTCTGGGGCCATTGGGTACACCACATCAAATACCCTCTGAAAAACACACAAATCACACAAAACATTTGTTGAAATTGTCCCACAGTGCCGTTTCACTCTCTGTATCAATCACCTTCACCTCCCATCATCCTCTCAACGGCGACTGAATTCATGTCATATGACAGTAGAGAATTTACTAAACTGTGAAGTCGAATCCCTCCCTAACTACTCCTTTCTTTCCAATTCTTTCACCCGTCCCTGTCTGTCAGCCCTGGGATGCTACTTACACTCCACTGGCTCCACTGGAGAAACAGAGGGGAAAAAAATGAAAATAGGACAAGCTCATGTCTCCCAGGCAAATAGTGGTCTCATTCATCTTCAGATGAGTGACCAACAGAAAAGTTTCTTTCTCTTTTCATGCTAAACAGTAAAAATTTAGGACAAGCCACAAAGGCTGGCAGCTCAAACTGTTTATTTTCTGGAAAGAAATTTATTGTTGCTTTCTGTATATCTGAGTGACACACCCTGAAAGATTATGAGTTGCGTGTTTTGTGTGTGTGTGAATGCATCTGGACCCAACAGATTGTAGGGATGTCTTAGGGCTTAGCACTCGCGATGTCTTAATCCACAACATTAACTCATTTATTTTAATAGGAGCTTGTCGACTTTCTGCAACACAAGTGTTTGTTGAAGTTTAGAGCAAAGTTTAACTTGAAAAGGAGCAGTGATTTTCAGGAACGACTACCAGCAGAAGGGAAGTTAATGGAGCTCACGTCATCCATCTTGTCAGTTACTTGGTGGATTAAAAATAAAAGTTAACCTTTTTCAATTAGAACTTTCCTGATTTCCTATATGTTTTTAATAAAGTATGAGAATTCTATTACAAATGATGCATAGAAAAAACATGGATCCAAATAGCCTACCATTTGACTGCTAAGAGCACATCGAGGGGCAGCCTTCCGATCTCTGTGATGAAGCCAACACGGATGTGACTTAAACTGCAAATTATCGACAGGCTATTAGAGGCTGGCTCCAAAAGGGAGTCAATTCCCCATGACCCCCATGTTAAAATGCCCAACTTTATAGCAGAAAATAATATGTCTACAACCTGGTACAAAAAGTGTTTTTGGTCTACACTCAACTAAAGGATTGTTAAAAAACCATACTAATACTGTGTTTGACCCCCTTTCGCCTTCAAAACTGCCTTAATTCTACGTGGAATTGATTTAACAAGGTGCTGAAAGCATTCTTTAGAAATATTGGCCCATATTGATATGATAGCATCTTGAAGTTGATGGATATATTTGTGGGATGCACATCCAGGGCACAAAGTTCGCATTTCACCACATCCCAAAGATGCTTTATTGGGTTGAGATCTGGTGACTGTGGGGGCCATTTTAGTACAGTGAACTCATTGTTATTTTCAAGAAACCAATTTGAAATGATTCAAGATTTGTAACATGGTGCATTATCCTGCTGGAAGTAGCCATCAGAGAATGGGTACAAGGTGGTCATAAAGGGATGGACATGGTCAGAAAAAATGCTCAGGTAGGCGGTGGCATTTAAACAATGCCCAATTGGCACTAAGGGGCCCGAAGTGTGCCAAGAAAACATTCCCCACACCATTACACCACCACCACCAGCCTGCACAGTGGTAACAAGGCATGATGGATCCATGTTCTTATTCTGTTTACGCCAAATTCTGACTCTACCATGTGAATGTCTCAACAGAAATCGAGACTCATCAGACCAGGCAACATTTTTCCAGTCTTCAACTGTCCAATTTTGGTGGGCTCATGCAAATTGTAGCCTCTTTTTCCTATTTGTAGTGAAGATGAGTGGTACCCGGTGGGGTCTTCTGCTGTTGTAGCCCATCCGCCTTAAGGTTGTGCATGTTGTGGCTTCACAAATGCTTTGCTGCATACCTGGGTTGTAACAAGTAGTTATTTCAGTCAAAGTTGCTCAACCAGGCATTTTCGCCCACAGGACTGCCGCATACTGCCCTAGAAATGGTTCTGCCTGAAAATCCCAGTAACTGAGCAGATTGTGAAATACTCAGACCGGCCTGTCTGGCACCAATAACCATGCCACGCTCAAAATTGCTTAAATCACTTTTCCCATTCTGACATTCAGTTTGGAGTTCAGGAGATTATCTTGACCAGGACCACACCCCTAAATGCATTGAAGCAACTGCCATGTTATTGGTTGATTAGATAATTGCGTTAATGAGAAATTGAACAGGTGCTCCGAATAATCCTTTAGGTGAGTGTAGATAAAAAATTCTAGAACTTTATTTCCGGGTTCTCAGGAGGATAAAACTGGTTCAAGGTCAACAGGAAAGGACATGAAAAAACATACAGGAAGAAGAAAGTTTTAAAGTTGCTGGTGACTGGAACAGGGGTTTAAACATTTTACTGTGTGTGTAAAGAATACAACAAGAAACAAATTACGAAGAAAAATGAATACATATGTAATTTAATTCCTAATAGTTATTTAATTCCTCAAGTAAACAAAAGTACAAGTGCTGATACACTAAATATTAAAATGGTAAAACTAGTAAACAGTTTACAGTAAACAAAATGCTGGCAGACTTAAATTGAGTTTGTAAATGGAGTGAAGCTACAGCAATTTTCCATCCACGCTAAAAGCATTCAGTAATCATTCCGCACTACTCTGCTTTTCTAATTTACCTCTCGCTTCAGCTCACTGGTGAGCAAAAACAGCAAAAAATTCAGACTTTCAAAAAATGACATGGTCTGAAAAGCAACAAACACAGACAATAGAAGTTAAGCATCTCAGGGGCCAGTTTCATAAACATAGCCAGTAAGTTAAAGGCTGTGTCTTAACTTGTCCAACAAGAAAAAATTATGAATAACTTGTAAGACTAGTCTAAAACATTTTAATTAATTCCAGTTTCATTCATTTTAGCAACAAATCATATTTTAAACACTTTATTCATCTACAGTGATCCAATCAGGTTCTAAATAGTACACTTCTCCCAAATATTATGTTATAATATTCTCATTTACCCTGAAAGTGCATGTCTTCATCTATTATTAGAAAACATTAGCAGAAGAGTGACATAACAGCACTTTGCAAGAGCATTACAATTACTGTAAAAACATATGTAGAAAATGTTGTTTACAGCATGGTGCCTTGAGCTAACCTTTATTTATTTTTTATCTCACACACAACGCAGTATATAATTAAGCGAGCTAATAAGCAGTCACTCAAATGATGTAGATACAGGGGTAAACAAATTCATTCATTAATTAACTACCATATGTCAACAAACAAAAACAGAACACATTGAATTTACACAAGTATATAATTATATAGCCCGAATATATAAGATGATATATAAACTAATAAATATAAAGAATTGTCTCTATTAACAAACAGTCATAAAAACAGAAATCACAGATAATGAAATCTGTAGGCACGGTGCCAAAAGTGGTGTTGCTATGGCTACAGCTGAAATCAAGCACCCTGTGGGGATGTTGCAATGGCAAATGAATACGGCGGGTAATATGCACTTTGTACCTATCCCCTATTTTTCTGGGACAACAGAAGCCTGAAGTTGTTTCCAGTCAGAGTGTTTTTACATGGATTTTATTCAACGTTTCATTAGAATGAATGTTCAACTGGAAAGAATTTGCTTTAATGTCCAGTAAACTGGGATTATTAAGTCTATGTACTTAACAGTACTATAAATAAATAAAGTTTATAATCTCTCTTCAGCATTACAAGAGCTGAGCTTAAAACACTGTCTGTTAGAGCCAAAATGCTGAACATATGCAGAAACCCCTTTACATAGTGTAAACACAAATAATTAATACAGACGTGTTATGAAGTAAAATATGTTCTTAAAAATGAATTAAAACAAGTTTTACATACAATAAAAATAATCAAAGCTTTCACACTGTTGCATATTCAGACATTTCCACCCTGTCAGAAAAAAGGTACAAAACTACCCTAGCTTTCGTCTTGTACCTTTACAGGTATACTAAACATAATACAATATTGTTCCTTTTTGGGTACCTTATTGTACCTTAAGGATCTATTGTGTATCTTTAAAGATTTGAGCGTACCACAGAAAAGGTACAGTTTTGTACCTTTTTTCAGACAGTGGAGGTAAATAAGTTAACATGAGCTATTTCTAGCTAGATGAATATGTGAAGTGACCAATTAGACTGATGCTGGAAAATGAATGATGTTTCAATCAAAATAGCTCCAAATAAACAGCTTTATCTTGCATGCAAAGACTTGCATACATAATACATGCTCTGCATTTGCCAGTTAATTTGAGGAAAGCAATAATACAGGTCCACATGCATAGGCAATTCTAGCTTCACCATAAAAGGGATAGTTCGGCCAAAAATGATATTAAACCCATGATTTACTCAGCCCGAAGCCGTCCGAGATGCATATGTTCATAATTTTTCAGACAAACACATTTTCGGTTATTTTAGAAATTGTTTTAGATCTTTTAGTTAATCAAATGTGAAGTTATGGGGTCCACGTCCTTCAAGTTAAAAAAATGTGCATCCATCCTTCACAAAATAAATCCAAACGGCTCCACGATGATAAACAAAGGCCTTCTGAGGGTAATCCGTGCTGTTTTGTTGTAGAAATATCCATATTTAAAACTTTATAAACGAAAATAACTAGCTTCCGGTAATGCCGCCATCTTAGTCGCGTCCGCATTCAAGATGAGAGCTTACGCAGCTTACGGAGGTTTCTCTGCTGCTGCTCTGTGCCCCCACCCTCCGTATTTGTCATACGTCACTACGAAAAGTGCGTACACTACACTGATACTCTCTCCTGAATACAGAGGAGTCTAAGATGGCGGCCCTATCGGAAGGAAGTTATTTTCGTTTATAAAGTTTTAAATATGGATATTTCTACAACAACACCGCATGGATTACCCTCAGAAAACCTTTGTTTATCATCCTGGAGCCATTTGGATTTCTTTGGGGAAGAAGGACGTGGACCACGTAACTTTACTGTTTAGCAGCTGAAAGATATACTGTAAGACATTTTCTAAAATAACTGAAAATGTGTTTGTCTGAGAAATGATGGACATATTTATCTCGGACGGCTTCGGGGTGATTAAATCATGGGTTTAATATCATTTTTGGCTGAACTAGCCCTTTAACAAATAAAAAAAACATATGGAGTGTACACTTTCCTTTTCCTCCTGCTACAGCATGGAATGTAAATTACAGTTTGCTGGGCACTCATATTTTGTTGGTGCTCTACAACAGCACTTAACTTTCTTGAAACTTCAAATGAGTCTGATGTGTGAACTTTCTACAATGATGCAATAAGAGAACAAAACCCACGGGAGTCCACTGATCGAAAAATTTCCATGAAGTCTCATGTTAGCATCACGTGTGTGAGACAGGCTGACAGTCAGAGGACAGGCCTGTGGGTCTTACAGACACCTCATTATCTCACATAACCCTAGTGCACTGCCCACTTCATTACATCACCTCTAGTACTGATATACAATAACCATTAGAGCTGAGAGACTGTCTCTGAGAGTGCCATTAAGAGAGAGTGAATGTATGTGTGGGTTTAACTCCAGAAGACACTAACAAGGATTCGAACTCCCTTCAAGATCACCGCACTTTCTGATAAACACAAAGACACTAAGAATCCCGCCGAGATGACTGGCCTGATTAAGACGATCCAATATATTCATTATATGTATTAAACTAAGCACGAAACACACAGAGACAGAAGGGAACAGTGTTGAAATGCCCACAAAAGCCTATGAAAATACAAATAACAGCTGAATGCAGGGCTTTCCATCCTCTGTAGAGCCAGATTTGGTGTTGTGGTATGTTTAGAGACTAAACAAGCATAAACACGAAGCCTTTCTGCTCCATTGCTCTCAAATTAATCCATGTTCAGAATCCTACCATGAACACAGCTTACGAAAACAAAAGTCAGCCGTGTAGACATTTCCATTTCTGCCCTTCGCTCCATACAAATACAATGTTTTTCCCGTTTCTCTTCCTCCGTCTATCTGTAAGAAAGCGTATCTAGGTCAGGCTCCTACTCAAAGGCTTTTCTAAACCCCAGGCTCCCCCTCTGCTGTAGAGAGTACAGAGAGCTGATCTACATAGGGCAGACCACTACCTCACAATAATCAAACTTCATGAAAGAAGTTGCTAAACGGTTCTTGTGGACTGTCTGGAGTCTTAACTTTTGAAAGTGCTTTGGAAAGTGTTATTCAAATGAAAAATATGAAAAATGTTTACTTCGAAAAGATGACGTGGTACTTTCATTTATAGAAGGAAGCTTTTTGTGTTCACTTTCGCCTTTATTATTTATTTTCCATTTTTTATTACAGAGAAAACTTTCAAAGAGATAGGAGAAATAGGATGACAATATAGATTTGAGCTAATGCCTCCCTGAGCACAATGGTTCTTATATTAAATCTGCTAAAATATTAGTGACATACCTTCATGGATGTCTCTCCTCCATGGGGTTGCTGCAATCTGAAAACCTGTGCCACTATGTGATCCGTGATCGGATGAAGCAGGATACGGTGAGAAGCCAGACCCACCATCACGTAACGTCCCATCGGAGACAAACTGACAGAGATAGCATTCGGGCCTGTGACAAACACAAACACAGACACACTGTAGATATGCACAGCTGACAGAGTTCCAGAAAAAAACAAGTCATAATTTGGGCCTAATGAGAAAACCTTACCATATTTTCAGACTATACAGGGTTCCCACACCTTAGTTAACTTCAAATTCAAGGACCTTTCAAGGTTTTTCTAGGTCCAATACTCTTAAATTCAAGGACTAAATGTGGGGACACATTTCAAGTGAGAGCAAGGTTACATCGTGTTACCTTTTAAAATAAATTGTTACAGTTCCCTTTCAAGGAGGATGCCTTCAGGGGCAAGTGCGTCTGAATGGGTATATCAAATTCAACCAATGGTGAGGCTAAAGGAAGTATATCGCTATCTAAAATATTGCCAAAGACAGTGATACAGGTACGCAGGAAGTATAGCAAGGGAGACGCAGCGTCTCGTTCCCTTCTCAGGGAACAACAGTTACATACATAACCCGAGACGTTTTCATGTGTCAAACACAACTACGTCAAAAAGCATTTTGGTATTAATCAATATTCGCATACAGAAGATATAAGCATTTAAAGCAAACAGTTTAGCACGTGTGCTTAAAAAGTCTAGAATTTTTATGATATTATCCTACACTACACAGGGAATAATATGGATTTTTTTTCCAGAAAAATTCTTGCATAAAATAGATTAAAGTACTTTCAATGACCTGTATCTATGTATGTATATTTTCAAAAACTTTCCAAGGCCTTTAATCCCCCCCCAGATTCACAAACTTATTAGGAATTCAAGGGAACCCTGACTATAAGTCGCTCCGGAGTGTAAGTCGCATAAACATTTATTTACACGATACACAATAGAATACAGAACATACCTGGGATACTGAACAGGTTAAATTAACACGACAAGACAAATCAAGTTCAAAAAGGTCCCGAAGTCATTCAACATCACTGAATCCATTGAATTACATAAATACAGGAACAGCATAGAGTGAACTCTTACGGCTGTAGACGGTAATGGTTTCTCTTGGTTCATTTGAAATAATTTTTACGTATAAGTCGCACCTGACTATAAGTTCAAGGACCCGCCAAACTATGAAAAAAATACGTCAGAAAAAAATTGCAAAAATCCAAAAAAGGAATTTTAAATTCTAAAGGTTTATTTTTGTCAAATTTTAATTGCTTTAAATGCCATAACTAGTTTTGAGAGCTTGTAAGTCCATTTTATTAAAGCATGAAATTAGCAAAGTTCACACCTAGACCTGCTCAGGCGGCAATTATAACTAATATCATTTTTCATTCCAAAACCTGATTAAATTTTGCAGGTATTTAGCTTTAGAAATCATCTTCGCTTGACACGTATGGGAGCGAAAGAACCAAAGACTGCTGGTGATGTGAGCGGCAAATGGAAATGTGTTTGTGCAGTTTAGTATTGAAGATTTGGATAGATTGCTCTCATTAATCTGCTGTTACTGAATAGGACGAATAATAGTTCCCAGAGACCTATACAGCTGACAGCGATGACCCGCAGGAAAAGCATTTCAAATCACTTTAATCTAAAACAAGCAGAGCTCATACTAAGCTCCTCACTGGTTTCCATTAGCAGCCTGGTCTCAGTGCTGCCCTAATTTGGCTTTTAAATGGGGACTATCTAATTAAAACTGCCTCTAAAAGAGCTTCATCACTGCTGTCTGTTCGGCCAATTATAAGAAAAAAGTGAGAGAGCACAATACATGCAGTTTAATTAGGCACAAGTTTAAAATAATTTTGCTCTGATGGTTCAATCAGTGCATTAAAGCCTAGCTGACATGCGGTGGTCAGTAATGTGTGCGAGCTAACTTGTCGAGGTCGAGTAGTTTCTGACTCGGGGTCACTCACCGAATCGCTTTGTGTAAAGCATCTCTCCCAGGTTGTGCGAAGCAAGAGAGTAGACGGCCAAGATGCCCTCATCGGGAAAACCTCTTGGCCTGCCGGGAATAAAGACGGCCAGCAACAGCCCGTCTGCCGAGATATCACAGCTTGCGTCGTTATAGATCTTACATTTGGGCACCAACACGTTTACAGATGCTGAAACACAAAAAAATATGAATATAATAATCATAAATTAATCTCATGCACCACATCAAAATTATGACAGAATAAACAATCATGTAAAAATGAGGGCAGTATGCCATAAACATGATATACACTCACCTAAAGGATTATTAGGAACACCATACTAATACTGTGTTTGACCCCCTTTCGCCTTCAGTACTGCCTTAATTCTACGTGGCATTGATTCAACAAGGTGCTGAAAGCATTCTTTAGAAATGTTGGCCCATATTGATAGGATAGCATCTTGCAGATGATTTAGATTTGTGGGATGCACATCCAGGACACGAAGCTCCCGTTTCACCACATCCCAAAGATGCTCTATTGGGTTGAGATCTGGTGACTGTGGGGGCCATTTTAGTACAGTGAACTCATTGTCATGTTCAAGAAACCAATTTAAAATGATTCAAGCTTTGTGACATGGTGCATGTTTCTGCTGGAAGTAGCCATCAGAGGATGGACATGATCAGAAACAATGCTCAGGTAGTTCGTGGCATTTAAAAGATGCCTTATTGGCACTAAGGGGCCTAAAGTGTGCCAGGAAAACATCCCCCACACCATTACACCATTGCATTAATGAAAAATTAAACAGGTGTTCCTAATAATCCTTTAGGTGAGTGTAGTGTTACTGTTATCTTAAGGTTATCATCAACATTGTGTCATTAGGATTTTAAAAATGTCAAGAGTTTGTCTTCGCTACATTTTATCTGCACTAGAAAAATGCAGCATAGGTTTGAACAATTTACAGTAAATATGCAAGTCAATTAAACTTGTGATAAGTTTACATAACTTAGAAAAGTTAAATTTGTTATATGATATAATTTTTACAGTGTGCTGTACAATAAACTTCGCATTCTCGAGCGTCAATGTTAAATGAGTATGCTAGCAAAAACTGCCAACAACTGATTACAGTGTCAGCCTGATTGCATCTGCCAAGTTTTCTCTTTCACATCCGAAATTCTATTTGTGCACAAGTCGTATAACGGTACTTTGTGTAACAATCTTTTTGCTAAATTGGCAAAAGCCGCAGAATCGCAGTGAGTTGAGTCGCAATAAAAGTGATTTAGCGACTAACAGACAGCCACATCTGTTCAGCCCACACTAATGAATAAGAAAACAGAGTGGCAACAGAAAGAGAGATGACTGTATATACCCTTCTCATTTCAGCACACCACATAAACCTTAGACGCACACATATACATAAACAACATCTAGTACTACTGTACCATTCTGCTGAGCAGGAGGCAGAGAAAGAATGATGATGATGTTTTTGCTCTGAAAATCACACGTCAACGCTGCAATTAATTTAGATTTCTGTTTTCATTTGCTGTTATGCACATAACAATCCTTTACTGTTTCCATGGCAATGTCCATCCAAGCCATTTCCCAACACAAATACATGCCTATCACAACACAAACAAATGTGTACTGTGAGGCATCTGACTCAAAACAATGCTTTAGATGAAGCGACTTATTAAAGGAAAACAATAACAGAACGCTCTGGTCTCATGCATCAACGTCTGTCATTAGCAGAGGTCTCTGAATAAAGCATCAGGTGTGTGTGTGGGAGCCGAAATTAAGGGCTGTTTGTGATTTCGGATCGGAGTGCGTGATTAAAGTGTTTGTCAATTTGCTGGAGAGCGTGCGAGCGTGCGAATGGCTCCAAAAAAAAAACATTCGCAATCTAAACAGGAGCAGGTGAGTCCTGGCAGGTGACAGCAAGTCATTATGGGCATTTAGAAAGATGGATTTGCTTTAATCACCCGGTGTGTGTTTATCTGCGTGCGTGTGTTCATAAAGGGAGGTCAAAAGCGCCTGAGAGCAGAAAATGGGAGATTTAAGCAAGAGTGTGCTAATTAAACCGGGCAGCAATTCACTGCAGTGATGATGATGACTCCTCGCAGGACCTGCATTTCACTCTACATTCATACACACAAACACATCCATCCATCCACCATCACTAATGTCTCCTCATTCACTGCAGGCCAGCAGAAGCCAGAAAGGAGCAAAAGGGAAATCAGTTTGTGATAGAGTAACAATAAAGTGATCAATGTGATCATTTACAGTTCTGAATGTGCATAGGTACCTGTCTGCCACAATATGAGTACCGGTATGTACTGGACCTAGCAGAAATCACACGGCTAGGAGGGTTCATCATTCACGTCACAGCTATTAATTATTTAATTATTTGTTACCTAAAAGGTCATTTATTAATTTACACTTAATAAAATGTAAGACATATTTGATAAGCTACTAAAAATGTTAACACTAAATATTTAAAGCTACGAAATATTTATTATACTAAATATTTTAAGGGTAAAATTATGAACTAAAATTATCATCTTATGACGATGGTGATACATGTGCATAACATTTTCAGCTAATGGAGATTTATAAAAATCACGACCAGATCAAATATTCACAGACAACGTGTATACACAGCTGTGAAAATACAATGCATTTCATCTGTCACCCAAATATTTTCCCTACTATCAAAAGCAAAATCCACTTGTATGCTTATTGACAGGACAGACTGATAAAGTCCAAAAAACAAATCAAATATAATCTAGCCTTCCTATAGCTATGATGAAGGCTAATTGAAATTAAGACCTCTTCCTTACAGTACAAACAGAGAAGAGGGTCACAGGAGCAGGTTGTGTAACTGGGGGAGTCGGACCCACGCTACTGAAGATGGATAAGTGGCTCTCGGCTTGAAGCAGACAGAGATCCCTACAGGATGTGAGTAATAGATTTGCTGGTTTAAAGTGACGGCTATTCCAGTGGTGCTTCGAGGGACGTCCTGGCTTTAGAAGCGAAGGAGTGTTTTTTAATATTGTGTTTTTGGTTTTGTGATATTCTTACAAAATATTGGGTTTGTGGTGAGCACTGACTGATAAACATAGCGCTCTGGACTCCAGTGGCTGTGAACAGAGGATCCGTTCCATTTGACGATCCAGTGAGCGCCCAGCCCGGACTGGATTTATCCTCAGTGATTCACCCGGTCAAATGCAAGGCCATGATGTCTACGTCTAAAACTGCAGCACATTGTCATCAAGCATTTAACAGATGCTTGAAATTAGTGATGGGATTTCCTGAGCTTGAGTTGAGGCAACAGATGAATGTTAAGATGCTGTCTCTCGTGTTTGTCCCAGAAACACAGAACAAGTAAGAAAGGATTAAAAGATATGTAAAGAAATAGTGGATTAACACGCCTCTGGAAAACAACTTACCAGAATAACCCAGTTTCAAGGTCGAACGAGAACGAAAACATTCATGGACACAAAACTTGTCTCTCTCTTATACACACACAAGAGGCCTTCAGATTACAGAGTAGTAGTTACTATAACAAACATGCTCGTGAACAAAAGCCAACTACACACGCTTGATGTCAACTTAAGTGCCTATTAGTATCACACAAGCACACAAACATTAGAAAAGCAAACGCAAGCATAAATACATTAAACTAAGGACGTAAACTAACAAAGTGCTGAGTGAAAATGAAACACAACTAAGACAAAACTAAAGATAAATGCATCCATCATCAATTATGCAGGCTTATACTAGTGTACATGGCCACAACAGTGTTTCATATAAAACAACAAAGCCTGCATTTTATGTGTTCTTCTATAAAGCTGTTTTCCCAGTGCACCACTAGCATCCCGATATTGGCAACCGTAGATAAGACAGTAAAAAATATGCTTTTCGTTTTTATTAAATGTACACACGCTATTGCTGCAATAATTTAATGAAGCGGTTTCTGCTAGCATCTTGCACTACAGTATGAGCCTGATATAGACAGCATTTATTATTTCGTTCACAGCCGTCAGCATATTCAAAATGTTGAGGGATTTTACATAAAAACCTCTTCATCATTTATCAGTAAAACTGAATATTCATAGGCTTGTGTAATGTTAGAGGAGGATGTGATTCATGTGTATGTATACTTATGAATGTGTCGCTAAAATCTAGAGTTGTATGCCCATGAAAAATGCTCTTCAGCTGCTGAGATTTTACAGAAACATAAAACATACTTTAACACCACAATCAACCCTGCAGTGACAGAATTTTAAAGGGGATTTTTCTCCCCAAACGTTACAATCATAGACAGAAACCCTTATATAAGTATAATTTACAGTATAAGAACCATATGAGAGCAAAGCAAAACACACTTGAGGGAAGGTGAAAACCATATAGATATCTATATGCATTTTTAAAAGAATTTAATTTGAATCAACTCAAAATTTTTTATTTGACCTAATGATGACTCAATTCTCCTGATTAAAATACAGTACAGCCAGTGTGTGCTGCTCCCCAAGTTCAAGACAACAGATCTCAGCAGTGATTTTACTCTAAGACAAGTAAGACATATCTTTGATTTCAGTAACTTGGAAACATCTTTGGTCCTCTGTTGTGGTCTTTATATCCAACAATAAGTACACAGGGCTGATGATTTCATTGGAAACATAACAAGCTAGACGGACAGAAGAAGGGCTGAATAAAAAAAAAAAGAGTTGCCTTTATAACACCACCTCCTGCTGAAACCTCATCCCTACCTACAAACACATCAACAACAACTGGCCCATTCATAATTACGTATTAATGAGAAGGTTGCTATTGAAATGATAAATCAGTAACAATTACATTGATTTATGATCCCTAGCTCAGTGCTGACATTATTGGCTTTGTGCAAGGTTGATATAAACGATTCCCCAATACGAGCTTTGAGAGGGCACTGTAGCTTCATGAGGAGGATCCATCCAATGTCTCTGCTTGTAAATGAAATTCCCCAAATAACACTTACTCTTAGATTTATGTCTCTGAAAAATCTCATAACTGGATTCTGCATATAGATGCAAGTCAGTTAAACAAGCCAAACACGGATGGATAAAATTAT
This sequence comes from Paramisgurnus dabryanus, assembly GCF_030506205.2. Lineage (NCBI taxonomy): Eukaryota > Metazoa > Chordata > Actinopteri > Cypriniformes > Cobitidae > Paramisgurnus > Paramisgurnus dabryanus. The sequence goes on from NC_133338.1 coordinate 34,698,343, forward strand.
ACACAAACTTAAAATACTATACAGTGGTAAGAAAAAGTATGTGAACCCCTAGGAATGAACTGGATTTCTACAGTGATTTTCCATATAATGTAATTTGATCCTCATCTAGGTCACATTCTCAGACAAACACAATGTGCATAAGCTGACAACACACAAATAATTCTAGTTTCTTGTGTATTTTTAAAACACCCATGAAACATTCATAGTGCTTAAGGAAAATGTAAGTAAACCCATAGACTAATTACGTTAATGAAAGCTAATTTGTGTCAGAAGCCGGCAAACCGTAGCCCAATTAATAAAATTAGTTTAAAGGTGTGGTTTAGTGTTACTTTGATTAATAAAAAACACTAAAACATTTTAAAATTGCTGGCCTTAACAAATCTCAGCTCTTATGAGCCATACGTCGCAAGAAGGTTCTCTCTAAAGATATCCGATTAAGAGTTGTTGCACTCCATAAGGCTGAAAAGGGATAAAAAACAATCTTAAAATGTGTAGACATTTATCAGTCGACAGTTACACAAATTGTCTATAAATTTTGACAGTTTAATACTGTAGCTACTACACTGTCAGAAAAAAAGGTACAAAGTTGTTCCTTTTTCTGTCGCTGGGGTGGTACCCTAAAAGATACCTTTTTGTACCTGTATGGGTATACAACACATTGAAATGTTGTACCTTAAGGGATACAATATTATACCCAAAGGACCAATTGTGTACCTTAAGGAACAGTTTTGTATTTCGACCAAAATCCAACGTCAGATTCCAACCAAAATCCAACGTTAATCCAACTTCAGATTCCAACCAAAATCCAACGTCAGATTCTGACCAAAATCCAACCAAAATCAAATGTTATTCCAACGTCAGATTCCGAACAAAATCCAACGTTATTCCAACGTCAGATTCCGACCAAAATCCGATGTTATTCCAACGTCAGATTCTGACCAAAATCCAACCAAAATCCAACATTAATCCAACGACGGATTCCGACCAAAATCCAACGTTAATCCAACGTCAGATTCTGACCAAAATCGAACGTTAATCCAACGTCAGATTCTGACCAAAATCCAACGTCAGATTCTGACCAAAATCCAACGTTAATTTAACGTCAGATTCCTACCAAAATCCAACGTTAATCCAACATCCGATTTCTGACCAAAATTCAACGTTAATCCAATGTCAGATTTCGACCAAAATCGAACGTTAATCCAACTTCAGATTCCAACCAAAATCCAATGTCAGATTCCGACCAAAATCCAACGTCAGATTCTGACCAAAATCCAACCAAAATCCAATGTTATTCCAACGTCAGATTCCGAACAAAATCCAACGTTATTCCAACGTCAGATTGCGACCAAAATCCAATGTTATTCCAACGTCAGATTCTGACCAAAATCCAACCAAAATCCAACATTAATCCAACGACAGATTCCGACCAAAATCCAACGTTAATCCAACGTCAGATTCCGGCCAAAATCCAACGTTAATCCAACATCAGATTCCGGCCAAAATCCAACGTTAATCCAACATCAGATTCCGACCAAAATCCAACGTTTTTCCAATGTCAGATTCTGACCAAAATCCAAAGTTATTCCAATGTCAGATTCTGACCAAAATCCAACGTCAGATTCTGACCAAAATCCAACGTTAATTTAACGTCAGATTCCTACCAAAATCCAACGTTAATCCAACGTCAGATTTCTGACCAAAATCCAACGTTAATCCAAAGTCAGATTCCGACCAAAATCCAACGTTATTCCAACGTCAGATTTTGACCAAAATCCAACGTTATTCCAACGTCAGATTCCGACCAAAATCCAACGTTATTCCAACGTCAGATTCCGACCAAAATCCAACGTTATTCCAACGTCAGATTCCGACCAAAATCCAACGTTATTCCAACATCAGATTCTGACCAAAATCCAACGTTATTCCAACGTCAGATTCCGACCAAAATCCAACGTTAATCCAAAGTCAGATTCTGACCAAAATCCAACGTTATTCCAATGTCAGATTCTGACCAAAATCCAACGTCAGATTCTGACCAAAATCCAACGTCAGATTCTGACCAAAATCCAACGTCAGATTCTGACCAAAATCCAACGTCAGATTCTGACCAAAATCCAACGTCAGATTCTGACCAAAATCCAACGTTAATCCAACGTCAGATTCCGACCAAAATCCAACGTTAATCCAACGTCAGATTCCGACCAAAATCCAACGTTAATCCAACGTCAGACTCCGACCAAAATCCAACGTTAATCCATTGTCAGATTCCGACCAAAAGCCAACGTTAATCCAACGTCAGATTCAGACCAAAATCCAACGTTAATCCAACGTCAGATTCCGACCAAAATCCAACGTTAATCCAACGTCAGATTCCGACCAAAATCCAACGTTAATCCAACGTCAGACTCCGACCAAAATCGAACGTTAATCCATTGTCAGATTCCGACCAAAAGCCAACGTTAATCCAACGTCAGATTCAGACCAAAATCCAACGTTAATCCAACGTCAGATTCCGACCAAAATCCAACGTTAATCCAATGTCAGATTCCGACCAAAATCAAACGTTATTCCAACGTCAGATTAAGACCAAAATCCAACATTAATCCAACATCAGATTCTGACCAAAATCCAACGTTAATACAACGTCAGATTCCGACCGAATTAAGTTAAATTTAGAACAGATAAAAATGTGAGATTAATTTGCAATTAATCCAGAGTTAACTCATGAAATTATGCGATTAATCTAGATTTAAAATTTTAATCTATTGAAAGCCCTAATTTTTACATTCAAAATTATACTAGATGTGTTTTTTAATTACAGGAGTATTGGGCAGGTATCGGTATCGGCTGATATTCTGAATTCTGGAAATGAGAAAGTGGTATGGGACATCCCTAGTAGCAACCATTCCTAGAAGTGACCACACAGCTAAGATGACTTCTAAGGTACAACGCAGAATACCAAATGAAGTAAAGAAGAACGCACGAGTAACAGCTAAAGGCTTGAAGACATCAATGGAACTGGCACACAACTCTGTTCATGAGTATACCATACGCAAGTCTTTTAAATAGGCACAAGGTCTATGGCAGAAAACCACAGAAGAAGCCGCTGCTCTCCCAAAAAAACATTGCTATGAAGTTTGCAAAAGAGCACATTGGCAAACCCCAGTGCTACAGGGAAAATATTTCATGGATCCCAATCATCATCCCAATAGTGAATAGTGGTGGGAACATCATGATTTGGACATGCTTTGCTGCCTCAGGGCCTGGACTACTTCGATGGGAAAATGTTTAACAAAATATCCTAATGTCAGGGTGGCTGTCCGCATGTTGAAGCTCAGTAGAAGTTGGTTGATGCAGCAGGACAATGACCTTAAGCATTGAAGTAAATCCAGCACAGACTGGCTTAAGAAAATAAAATGTGCCATTTGGAGTGGCCTATTCAAAAGCCCACACCTTAACCTCATAGAGATGCTATGGAATGACCTCAAGAGAGCGGTTTACACCAGACATCCTACAAATGTGTGCGAGTTGAAGTGGTTTTGTAAAGGTGAATGGGTAAAAATTCCTTGTGCAGGTCTGATTCAGAACTACTGAAAGCGCTTGCTTGAAGTAATTGCTGCCAAAGGAGGTTCAACAAGCTATTAAATCCAAGGGTTTACTTACATTTTGCTGCAGCACTATCAATGTTTAATGGGTGTTTTAAAAAAGACACAAGAAACTATAATTATTTGTGTGATGTCAGCTTATGCACATTGTGTTTGTTGTGACCTAGATGAGGATCAGATCACATTCAATGGCAAATGACTGTAGAAAACCAGTTCATTTCTAGGAGTTATTTCTTGCCACTGTTAACTATTTTATGATGTTAAATCTGTACTTCTAGAAGCTCAGAAGCAATCTTTCTAGCAATGATTTAAAATGGTAGATATTGAGCAGTTGGGTCATCATTCTGCTTTACAAGTTGAGGGGTAAGAGATAAAGAGACATATGCAGGTTTAATGAAGGATGAAAATGCACAACCGACACCGCCCTCGCGTCGCAGGTCAAAGACCCGCAGCTAAATTGGGTTCATCAAAATGAGATAACTGTTCTCATTTGCTCAACTTCTATCATCAAGAATATTTTGATAGAGAAACAGAGCTTCAAGCACCTACAAAGAAAATGATTTCATCTCTCATATAACACTACGCCTCATAAAGAGACAAAAAATCCATATTATGTCCCATCAAAAATAATCGTTATCTTCGAGAATGAAGTCTGACAAGCTATATTTTACAAGCACACATGGTTTCTAAGAAAAGCATTTATCGTCATTTTCTGTATAAAAACAAAAAAAATATCTTAATTAATAGATCAAGACAACAGATAATAAGATAACTGTTAATAAGATAAGAGATTCTGCTATATATATATAAGACTAGTCTGGGAAGATTAAATGCTTTTTCTAACAATTAAACCAGACTGCATTAAAATAATTATGGAGAACGACATAATCACAGAGGCCACCCATGTTCACAAAAGCCTATTCGCACTTGAATTTAATTAAAAGCTACGGAGCGAATAAACCACACTAGTCTGATTGAAACGTTTTGATTTTAAGTGTTTTCTTGAACAAAAACCCTCCACCCATTGAACATGAACTGTTTAAGTACTACTGCTGTGATTGCTGTATAATATGAACCTGTAAAATCAATAAGTCAGCTTTTTCATCTATAATGCATATAATGGGTATCTTGCATTTAGGACTGAAGTATACAATGTAGAGTGGTGGGGGAATATTGGCTGTAGAGGGACACTGAAATACACTCATGTCTTTGTCAAGCGGCAGAGACTGGCTGGTTAATGAAGAGAGTTTCTGACCAGGAGGTCAGTTATGCTGTTCAGCTGACACTGTGAGGCTTTACCTCCTGCAGCTGTGTCCCATTTACTTCAACCATGCTGTGGCATGCCTGCTCCATCTGTTTGTTGTAGATGTGAGAACTCTGGTCATAAATGAAGAACATCAATTTGAATCTGTACGTATCTAAGAGCAGCAGGCATACATCTTGCTCGGATTAGAAACGGGTAAGTCTTTGATCAACTGGTTGCAATTCCAAACAAAAATCAGCATTATAGCTGTGTGCATCTAAAAAATTATGACTTCATTCTTCTGAACGTTAGATAAAACTGAATTAAAATGTTTACATGTTTACTTATTATTTCTTTATACAGATTTCTATTCATTTTCCATTGAATTATGTGATCTGATCAGTTTAAAGTTCCTTTCTCCTCTATTTGTTTCTTCGGCGATTGCTGTGAGCACAGGTGTCATGCAGCTTACTTACTTAGCCCAGGCTACCTGCCATTATCATCCATTATCTTGCTGTTATGGAAATATCATGAATTACGTATGATGCTATCGAAAGCTAATCCAGGCTAGTTGTATGGCTGGATGGAAATGTGCACTAAGTACTCTAAATATAAAGACATAATATATACACACGTTTAAAGATGTTTACTTTCAAATATGAAGCAAAATCATACACTGGTTTCCCTGTTGACTCGATGAGGTATGAGTAAGTTTCAGGGTAAGACATCACTGGCCACTGGGTGGGGTTGTTAAATTACACCAATCTGATGCTGGGAGAATGAAGGGACAAGTTTTTAAATTGACCAAATTAAGTTTGTAGATGTATCTTTTACGGTCTATTGCAGGCAGGGTGGACATATAATTCATTGACATGTTTAATCTGCGTGATTTCTTAAGTTATTCACGCCTGCCGGCTGTGTATGGACTTTGCTTTGTGCCGCTTTTTGTATGGAAGTCTTTGGGAAGTCTAGTTTATTTTCCCCTAAAAAGGGGTGGTGACAAAAGACATTCAAGTTCCCAGATGTGCCGGTAGTACTTATAAGCAGACAGATGATTGCTGATTGTTTGTATGAAAATCTGATTTACTCACTTGTGTTTTATCTGAACTAGATGAACATTTATCTCACAACCCCAAATGTGCCATGATTAATGTTAATGTAATTTATTTAATGTTTATGCGAACAAAATGCACTTATATTTTAAATCAATTTTATATTTGATTTGCATCAGTACTTTTTTACATTTCTAAAAATTATTTACAAAACCATGATAATATTAATAATCGTGGTGATCTGAATTTGTGTTCTAAAATGACTAAAGTTCTTACAGGTATGGAATGACATGAGGGAAATTAATGGCAAAATATTAATTAATAAGTGAACTATCCCTTTAAAATTTCCCCATAATTTACACTCAACACAATTGGAGTTATATTAAAGGTGCAGTGTGTATATTCTAGGAGAATCTACTGACAGAAATGCAATATACATGTTTATACAACAGTTCTTTCTGGTTCTCGAATCTGATTGGCTAAGAGCTATGCGATATTCTACTGATAACGGCACAGTAACCGCTTCACCTTTCGTATCATTCCGCCACCTAGTGAATGGAGGTCCTTTAAACAGGCTCATCTCTGAATGGAAAAACTGCACGGACACACAGAGACACGCTGTTTTTAAACACTCTTCGTGTGTCTCATTAGTTCACTAGCTCGTAAACCAGTCTGTGAATCCCAATCGGAAGTAATTATTCCGTCAAAGATCAGCGCTCTTGGATGTTACGTTAAACTTAATGGGAGTAATGTCTTGTCACATCGTGTGGACGATTAACACTTGGAAAGATGGATGTAAACAATACTTTTTTTCTGGAGTGATCTCTCTCCTCCGAACGCGAAAACACCGCGGGTAAGCACCGCAGCTGTTAAATGTGGACACTGATTATTTATTTTATCGTGAAGTGACTATTAAAACATGTTATGAGATATCGCCACTGGTATATTTATAAGCAGCATGCAAAAACATCTCTCTGACACTTATAAAAAACAGTACTTTATATAGTACTGACCAGAACAAAGTCTAATAATAAGCGAGTGCTCGTATCGCGTTAAGATTAAATGGGAAAGCAATAGTAACATTATAGAAGTATAGTTTTATTAACTTTTACCTCGCGCCAAAACAATAACAATACAAAAGACACTAAATATGAATAAGAAACCAAGTAATAGTTTCATCATGACACCAAATAGTGCTGATTTGATCTCATTTTTGACCATTTTGACACAGGCAAGGCCAACACCAGAGCCAGGGAATCCTTGTCAGATATGTAGCCCAGATAGGGCGGTGGTCAGCGGGGCGAGTGAACACTGACGTACGCTCATGCTCTGGTTCTCGTACGAATCTTGCTAAGCAAACGTTTAAACAGGCACTATCTTTACTAATAGACTGCAGATTTAGATATAATAAATATATATTCTCGACTTAACTAATCTTAAAACGACACTTTGTGATCAAGAAATGTTAATATAAAGAAATGGCTATTCCGTCAGTTGAGTTATTATGAGATTCAAAGTAGGGATGGGCACGAGTACTCGATTGTGGCATCGATGATCGATCACGAAAACGACGATCATGTGGGTTTATTTATTTATTTATTGTGGATATGGCGGCATTTGGGTGTCTGGTTAGCGTTACGAGCGCATGTGGTAGTAAAGACTGGGTCTGGAGAGGCGTGTTTGACGTCGTGTCGAGCTACGCAGACCGACGTATGACATCAGTAGCATTACCATGCGTAATTCAAAAACAAACAGACCGCGCATCAGCAACCCGCCGGTCTGCGTAATGCGCGGCAGCCCGCGAGCCCGCGAAGCCGGTCACACCTCACATCACTGAAGCACTATGGTTTAAAAGGATGCCGTGATCTTCGGAAATACAGTCAGTCAGTTGCAAAATGTACAGCGCCGTCAAAAGTTCAATGGGTTATCATCTCATATTTAAACATCAAATGTCAAGAGATACCAGAGAGCCATACGAGCATTTACATTACATCTTGACTGAGGTAAGAGGACAACACGACACAGCTAAATGCTAAAATGATAGCAAAACACTTAAAGCTGCTTAATGTTATGAAGCTTGTGCTTTGACTGGACGTGTTTAAAAGTGCGCTGTTTATGATGCACATCCACAAAGGGAGTTAAACTTTCTTTTTTTAGATAACTTAGTTGAAAACTTAGTTGAAGTCTTGCATTTATGCAGATAGATGCACGTTGTACATTTATGTTGTATAAAGGCTTAATATTATGCAGAGCGCTTCGGTTTGTGTTTGTTAACCCTTTAGTTTCATTCATAGTTTCTTCGAAATTAAGTTTAATTTGAGTGTTTTTAATAAAAATATTTTCATTTTCACCATGACGTGTACGCCCCGCCCCTTTGATTGCCCCGCCCCCAGTTAATCGAGTACTCGTTCTTCAGATCTATGGATTAATCGAAATGAAAAAATTACATAAATGCACATCCCTAATTCAAAGCAGCCGAAAGTGTTACCTGTCATTCTGGCCGCTCTCAAATCCGTGGCGGAAGAAAGTTGTTCCCAAACAAAGAGGCTTTTAAAATAACTCCGCTGTTGTTTTCTAGTTTTCGTTTTTCAAACGTGTGCCGTAGAACTGTTGTATAAAAGCAATATCGCTCTCGGAGTCGTGTGATATAGCTCTATATCATCACGGCTGTGATTGCCTCTGGCCTAATCACAGCCGTGATGATATAGAGCTATATCACACTACTACTGGAGCGATATTGCTTAAACATAATTATGTTTTCAGTTGTGTATAAAGACCTTACATAATGAACCATTATATTTGTATTACCTTAAAAAGAGCCATTACTATCCACATACACCATCCCTTACATGGAATTCGCCATTTTTCTAGATTAACCCTAAATGGACAAACTGCTCTACAGAGAACATTTTTTCACTACTGAGGACTAGTCATATACACATAGGATGACATAAGGTTGTGCAAATTATAGGGTAAGTTTCATTTTGTGTTAATTATTACTTTATAACGGCTTCGTCATAAGAGGACAGGTAGTTTGCCTTGGTTGCATCATTAAGGGACCCCACTATTTAAATTTGAACACTATTTACTCAGGCCACGCCTTTGAACAGACCACCCCCTCTCATGGGGAGAACAGGAGAACAACAGGAGAAATATTTAGTTACTTGTGCATATCAAACACAAAACTGTTGTCACTGAATTGCAATCTGTATTGAGGAATGAGGATTTAACAACAACGCTTTTCTTTGGGCTGTTGGGGTATTTGTAAAGCTATACTTGGCATCAAGCATCTTACAAAAGTCTCCCAACATCTTGTAAATCCAGGGATTTTGCTAGGCAACAAGAGTAATGGGATTTTCAAAACTGTGAGTGTTTGAACATCTCCACCAAAAACTCTATCTCTGTTCTATCAAAAGCCACCTGATTGAACCAGACCAGTAGGTTGTACTTATGCATGAATAATATGCATTGATCTGTTCTGTCTTACCTCCATGTTGCAATTGAGACTATTTCCCAGTGCGATTTGAATCCTATCAGCTGTTATTGCCATGTCTGTGGGAGATGTGTGCATGTGAGAATTATTGGGTCTTTGACAGGACTGACACGTAAAACCCTCAATCCTCATCCATCAACAGATCCTCAACATAACTGCCAAGTCTGGTCTAAGAGATAAGGGGAATGTCAAGCTGAATTTATAAGGATTAACTTTTAAAGCTTACCTTCCTTCACACCTCAACACACATGCTCTATTCACAACACTCATTTCTGGTGTATATCTAGCCGAGTATACATGCCCTGAGGGAGGCAAACCTTTGTTTTCTGAGATACTGAAGATTTTTACAGGCTGAACAGATGTCAGTACCTAAGTGCTGCCAGGTGTGAGATCAAGCACAGATAACAAGAATCACTCTGCAATCTTGTAATCAGCCCTGGGCAATCGCCAAGAGCTTCCAGTAACACTCATCAAAAGATGGCAAGAAAGAGAGAGGCGGGGGAAGAAAATGGCTCTAACATGTGGCCAATTTCCTCTTTTGTCCATGGCATCTGCCCTCCATCAGCTGAACTTTTGCGCTCGATGTGTTCTCTCTCTCTCTCAACAGTTACTCTTCCCTCACTACAACTCCCTTAATGTTGTGGGGTATTGAAGCATTTTGTGTTTCTGACCAGGTGAATGGGTCCATGGCAAATACATAAGTAATAGTTCACTCAACATTCTGTCATCATTACTCACACTCATGCCATTCCAAACGTGTAAAAAAATTTTTCCATAGAACAAAATTTGTAAGCTCCAAATGCCATGAGAGGGAAAGTAAATGATGACAGAATCATTCAATATTTTGGGGTTAAATATTTCTTGAAATACCAACAGTAACGTGAATACCTGTAAGATATTAAAAGCCTTAATACTCAACCACTCACCATTACTGATCTCAGGTAGTTCGAACTTGGTAAAGTCCCACCACTGCAGCCGATAGTTCGTTTTAGCAATGTTGCTGGCAACTGCAGACTGTCCATCCCCGATTACAGCACCTTTAAAAAAAATAAAACAACGGAAAAGGTTAGTCACAACTTGACATCTAGTCAATATTTCCATAAATACAATGCACTTATATAACTGCAGTATATCAGACCACAATAACAGATTTTAATATAAATGCATATCTAATAGCATCTGACTAAATAAGCTTTTTACATTGTGTTGTGGTTTACAGGGGTCTTAAAGTGCAACCCCGAAGCCTGTACTCTTAAATACAGCACATGCAAATTAATAATATGGGCTAAACTAACACTAGTTTAGACCTCATTATAAAAATATACAAATGATGAAACTTTCCACACTAAACAAATCTGCAAATATTCTTGTGCATGTGCTCGAAACAATCCTAGTTTGTTCTAGTTTTAATCATTTAGTCAGTGACTATATATAACTTCCATAAAGGTAGAATAAAATCTATTGGTCACTATGCGCTTAGCAAATCAGACAAAGCACACAGCATTAAATTTAATACAGGTCTCCGTCTGCAACATCACTCTTCTCTGAGGTAAACAAGGCGATGCCGGGCTGTCGTCTTTAACGTTCAGCCCTGTCACCATAATTACAAAAGGAAGGAAGGCAGGCTTTGGCCAAACAGCACACTTAGAGGTCCATTTGCCAGGAGAGGGTCGATCCTGTGCCCGCCAAAGAGATTAGATTTGTCTGTTATGACCTGGACTCAAGAAGATGTAATGCAGACATAAATATCTATTATGCAGCTTCTCCTTGCACTCCGCTGTCTACCCATTACTGCCAACAGACACCAAGGTGCTGTGAGCTGGCATTCAGATGGAGCGGTCTAACAGCCATGGACTAATGAGCTGGAGAGATTGTCTTGCTATAAAAGACCCTTTTGGAACAAGAATGCTATGAACTCTGCACTAAACTTAAAGGAACAATCCACTTTTTTAAAAATAGGCTCATTTTCCAGCTCCCCTAGAGTTAAACATTTGATTTTTATCGTTTTGGTATCCATTCAGCTGATCTCTGGGTCTGGCGGTACCACTTTTAGCATAGCTTAGCATAATCCATTGAAATTGATTAGACCATTAGCATCGTGCTAAAAAATAACCAAAGAGTTTTGATATTTTTCCTGATTAAAACTTGACTCTTCTATATAGTAGTTACATGTGTACTAAGACCAACAGAAAATATTACTGTATTTGAAAGTTACCAAGGGGACTATTTTCAGGCAGTGCGTAATAACATTGTGCCTCCTGCAGCCATGTTATGGCAGCAAAGTCCTTGATTATTATGTCAGAATGAGAGCATAGTTCCTAGCCATATCTGCTTAGAAAATCGCAACTTTTAATTTTCCACCGGTCTTAGTACACAATGTAACTACAGAAGTCAAGTTTTAAATAGGAAAAAAAATCAAAACTCTTTGGTTAATTTTTAGTGCAATGCTAATGGTATAATCAGATTCAATGGATTATGCTAAGCTATCCTAAAAGTGGTACCGCCAGACCCAGAGATCAGCTGAATGGATTCCAAAACGGTAAAAATCAAATGTTTAAAATTAAAGTTCACTTTCATTCACAAATAACTGAAATACATACGGGGAGCTCTGATGCAAAAACCTTTAAATGCCACCCCGTCAAAATTTTAAGCAAAATAAAAAGTTTTTAGCTTTACAACAGAGACATTATAATGTAATGTACATGTCAAAATTAAAGTCATTTAAATGAATGGCACATAAAACACATTAAGGTGACAGTCATTAAAATAATAAATTAATCATTGTACTGCAATTTAGGTTTATTTTAGAAATGGTTTATAGGACTGGGGTGGAACATATGAAAATCAGAGCGAGTTTACAAGAATTAGCTACGCTTAAGTGACAATTATATAAAAAATGCACTAAAGCGAAGCTGAGGGATTAAGTATTTATCATCTGTCACAGCACAGTTACGAGCTAAACCTTTTACACGGCTGCCGTTTTCCTCAGAGACGCATACAAACTTCCCCAGAAAAAGAAACATTTGGGAGCGCCTGGTGCCTGAGGTGACTTTGTTTATGATGGACAGAGACTGCAGAAACTCTGGGGAATATACTCATGTATGTATTCATTTACCATTTCATAGTAATTTACTTATACACTTTAAGAAATATAAACAAAATGCAGAGAGGGACTTAAAACCTCTGGTTCAAAAGTTCACCACTAGTGAACATTGTGGCTAATAACAAAAACAACTCGCCAACAGGTTCACATATTCTTACAAAATATTAAAAATAAGCCAATTTGTTTACTCTGACCAGAAGCAAATAAAGTGAAAAAAGACAGGGTGAGAGAGAGATTTTCTAGATGGTTGTCATAAAGACACCATCTTAATGATCTGATGCAAAACTACTCATAAATTCATGTCAACTTCTCCTCAGATCTGGAATCACTTATTTCATGAACCTCAGAATGGTAGTGTCAAATGATACAATAAATCTATGTTGTCCAAACCTATGGGAGATAATTTGAAAGTTTGGAGGATTGGTTTAACATGTCTCAGAGTCTTGGCAGGATCAGAGCTTCCAAGCATACTGTCTGATTAAACTTCTGCTCCACACCAATTACAGTCTCAACACTCAGACATGGGCAGTTAGCACAGAAGAGGTCAGGTCTACACCTTCCCACAGAACAGGAAAGCTGTTACAGCTGTTAACTAATTCCCATTCCAGCTGGCATGAGGCTGTAATGTTGTCTGGATATGGCTGAACAGCCCAGTCATAATGCTGTGTCATTTGGATATATTTGAAATGCATGAACAAGAAATCTGACAGCCTGTCTCTTATTTCACACAGAGGCAACTGTGGCAGTAGTAAAACGTTAAAATGGTAATAATATTTCAAACTTTTTATAGAACAGCTAATCAAGTATGTTGACACTTCAATCTGGCAAAGCCTTGCGTTTGCCCCTCAAAGCTTTTAGAGCAGTCTTTTTGCGTCTTAATGGATCCATCAACGTTGTTTAAGAGTTCTCTGTCTGATTAGGCGATTTGTCAAACCAAGCATTTGAAAAGATGTGGGTTTAGTTCACAATAGCTCAGTATCATGTTAATATTACTATTTTGTTCTCCAGTGGAACACAAAAAGAAATGTCAAAACAAGTTGACTTCTCTCATCTCCACACAGAGTAAATTAATTGTGACTGTGGCTGTCAGACTCTAAAGGTACATTCACATTATAAGCGACTTTGTCGTTGTGTGTTACTCGTCTCTTTCAAAAGAGGTGTTTCTATATCTGGTTGTCATAAACAAAGAAGTACCGTCCATTCCAGTAACTGATGAGAGAAGGATGACGTAAACTCCACTGCTTCGTTTTTATTGTTAGTCCCTCCAGAAAGTTGCTTATCATTTGCATAAAGTTCAACTTTTCTCAACTTTGTCGAGCGACTGGACACGCCCATCCAGTCGCTAACGGTCACTAACGCTCATGTCGGCGGATGCCGCAGAGCTTCCGTTGAAATCAATAAGATTGTGTTGCTCTGTGAATGCACCTTAAGATAATTGTGCTCCACAGATATAAGAAAGTCACGGGCTTAGCGATAGGGTAACAACAAAAAGTTAACATAAAATAATGGCATAAATTTCATTGTGTGAACTATTTCCTGAACTTTGTGTGAACTATTTATATATTTATATGCCGACTTGTGTCACATTGATATATATATCAATATATATATTTTCATTGCAGCCACAAATGACCATGTTTAACATCGTATAATGAAAGATCTGTGGTGTATTTTGAGCTGTAACTTTACAAACACATGGATACCAGATACTATTTTAATATTGCTGAAAACCCTAGGTTAGCGGCAGTATACAGGTCATTATATACTACTGTCAGCTGTGCGTGTGTGGGAGGAGACTCTAAGAAAAGAAGTACATGGGAGGGGCTGGGTGTCCTGGAGGCTGACAGAGGATGGATGGAAAGAATGGGCCTTCGGAACAGTGTACTCTGCACCAGAAGTCAGGGAGGTGCAGCCCACACCAGGATCCAGGGAGGTACAGCCAGATAGTACAGATGATGTGCGTGATGTGCGTAGCTGATTGGCTGGAGCACAGGAGATGCAGACGGCCGCTGTGGTCATGACGTTGTAGTGAGAGATTCATGAGGTGTGTGCTGCACAAACATGGTCAGTGCCATTAAGTCCAGAACAACTTTCAGAGCCACTCAGGGAACTGGACTGAGTACTCAGAGGAAAACGGCTTGTGGCTTTGTTTGGGAAGGAGAGCTGGTTCGTGGCAAAGTTCGAGAATGAGAAAGACTCTATGCTGAACTCTGGAGCAAATTCTGGACTGAACTGTGGAAAATATGACATTGAGGGAGCCATCAAGAGGACTGAAGCTGAAGTAAGGAGGAGTTCTGAGGCAAAGGTGTAATCAGCACTGAAGATCGCTGGTGCCAGGAGGAACCAGTGTCCACGTATTGCGCAAGGGAACATGTGGTATCGCTCGCTGGTACCTGGTGAAACACGGGGATATCCAGTCCACTCCAGAAGATCATCTTCAGGGTGGCAGAATTTGAGGAACTCCTCCACGTAGACCTCAATCGGGGGGATATTTTGCAAGCTGGAGAGCAGGCAGTCGTTGGGGGACATTTTATAGTATTGTTTTTAGGTCCTGTCTTCTGTCAGCTGTTTGGAGGGAAGAAACTGAAGACTTGAAAAAGCAATCACAACGATAAAGTGAATTACAATAATACAAAGAACTGGTAGACAGGCATGGAAACAATACTGTAGGCCTGTTGCGGTAATGACTATGGACCTATCGAGAGATGGGTGAACATGATGTATGTATTTTTTTTGACAGGCGCTATATTACCATAGTGTTAACATGTGTGTTTGTTTGCAAAAAATGAATATAATTAGCATTTTAGCCAATCCCGTTATTTCTGTCTGTCTCAGAAGAATGGCACCCACCGCTCAGGGTCCACATGTGCGTGAGTGCGCGTGCACACACACACACAGGGAGGGAGAGAAAAAAGCGGACAGTGACAGGCCAAGAGAAAGCAACTTAAGCTGAAATTTCGTGTTTTATGGTAAATACATACAGTTAAAGAATACACCCGACTGGAATTGGATTTTAAGCTAAGTTACAAATCGCATCTCTGACACGAGGAGAGAAAATTAACGTAAACAAGCCAGCATCTCTACTCTGTTCAAAAAGAGCTATACAAATAAAAAGTAATCTGAAACATAACCATAATATCTAGTGTTTATCTGAGGTGTAGCTATTAAAAACGTGACTGCATGTAATGACGCCTACTCACAGATGCGATCAGAGTAACACACTTGTCTAAATCAATAAACCCTGTGAAGCTGGAATTTATACTGAACAATCACTATTAGCTGTTTAAAACTGAAATGCATATTTTATAATATTTATTTATGTTTTAAATATTAGGAATATTATTTTATTTCTTATATTCCAATTCATATTAATATTAAAGAAATTAATCTTAATATTCTCAAAAATCAAAGTTGTGTTCTTAGAAAGGATGTTCTTGCATTATTATGCCATTTTATTGTCATATCTAATCAGTGACATGGTCTATCAACTATCGCCATTATTTCTGAGGCAATTAACCAACCTATTAAAAGGAGCTATTATGACAGGCCTAGGAAACACACAACTAAATATGACTGAGACCTGAAAAACACTGAAGGGAACAGGAGAGTATAAATGGATTGGGATGTTAGGAGGATGGCTGGCAGGTGAGGATGATAAAGTCATAAGGGGAAGCACTTTATTTTACAGTACGTGTACTTACCTTGTACATATATGGGAAATAAGTTGTACTTACCAACAAATGTGTGGGTACTTACTTTTAGGTATCTACATGGTAATTAACTGGTATCATTACTGTACTTACCAGTGGTACATACTTGATAGTTATTATGTAACTCTAAATAAGTACTGGGTAATAATAGATACATACATTACTGTACTTACAAATAAATGTACAATATAAGTATTTAGTATTTACAGGCAAGTTAGGGTAAATGACAGGTATTTATAGTGTACATATATGATAACTAATATCAAACACTACTATACTTACAAATTGTATATACACAATAAGTGTGTACTAGTGAAAGTACTCAGGAGTTAATGCATATGATAGTCAATGGTTAGGTTTGCCTCACACTAATAACCGTGTAAAAGCAACACTTTATTTTACAGTCCTGTTTCCATGCAGTTACCATAGACATACTGGTGAATGTACCCAGTAGTTAATGCATACGGTTATTTAATGCTTGGTTTAAATGACAAAGATACTGAGTAACAAAATGGCACATCAGTAATGTTTGTTCTTAGTTATCATACAAGTATGGTATAAGTATAATTTACACTTGCCTGCTCGTGTATATACAATTTGTAAGTACAGTAGTGTTGATATTAGTTATCATATATGTACACTATAAATACCTGTCATTTACCCTAACTTGCCTGTAAATACTACTTTTGTAAATTTATTTGTAAGTACAGTAATGTTTCTCGTTAGTTACAGTATACCTACACTATAACTATGTATCTGTTATTACCCAGTACTTATCTAGAGTTACATAATAACTATTAAGTATGTACCACTGGTAAGTACAGTAATGATACCAGTTAATTACCATGTAGATACCTAAAAGTAAGTACCACACATTTGTTGGTAAGTACAACTTATTTACCATATATATGTACAAAGTATGTTCACGTACTGTAAAATAAAGTGCTACCCATAAGACAGGTGAGGGAGCAGGGAGGATGATGGAAAATGGAGTCCAGAGAGAGGCAAATAGTGAGTACATGGGGAAACAGACAGGTGGACGAACTGAAAGAGTGACAACTTCAGTTTTCCATTCCTAACAAATCTAGTTCAACAGCATCCCCCTACTCCTCTTTGTTATGAAATAGAGTGGCTCTACCAGGTCTTTTTAGCAACTCTTACCCAAGCGAGGAGTTTTTGTAAGGCATGTGGTACGGTACGTGTGCTAAATAAGGTCATTATAATTGTCCATTTCAAAAACTGAATTTGAAACGATTACCAAGCAATTTTCTTCATAAACATAATTTCTGATTATATCAAAGCTTTCCAAAATGGTTAGAACTTTCTTCTCGCGCCATAACATAAATTAGTGAATTGTCCAAGCTGTAAAACACAGTCACAAACACATTTCGACTCTGTCCCAACAGAGCTGTAAATAGAGAAAGCCTGGTTAAAGAAGCATTCCATTAAAGATAAACGAGTCTGTGCTGCAGTTTTTCATGCTCTGAAAAGTCTATAAAAACTGGGTTTCAGAGCGACAATAACAGCCTGAGGGATCCGACAGGCCTGCAGTGCTGGATGGAGCAGGACTGAATGGATCAGGGTCAGGCAGCATTATAGTGGGTCCCTGTTCTCCATCACTACCCCTTCATTCATTACAATCTCCATCCTAAGGTCCCCAGCTCTGCCTTTACAATAGCCCCTATCTGCAGTTAAACAATAAATTACAAAACACACACAGAGACGTAAACTGTCTAAGGAATTGTCCAGCTGTTTATCAATGACTTTTTGTTTGACATACATATGACCTTTAAATAAGATATGAAGCACAGTTCTGAGTGTCAGAAGAGTTGCCACATGATGAATAGAGTCAATAATATAGATTACAAGGTTAACTCTGACTAATGTCGTTTTTGCAGGAAGATCATTATATCATTCACTGCGGGAAGAGGGCGTCACATTAAGCATCCCCGGACGAATTCCGCACCCCCGGATATCTGCAGAAAACTCCGTGGATGCACGTAGATTTTAGCATCCATCACTGAAATTATAGATACCTTGACTATGTGACAGAGAGCTTTGCAGTAAGTAGGGCATGGGAATGAAATCACTCACGTGCCCATAAAAAACCTACACACCTGCGACATCAGGCTAACGACCGGGTAAACCTGCCTGCTGTTTTAACGTTCTTTTAAGAAAAAATCATAATAATTGTCTGTCTTATACTCATGAAATTGTAATTTATGATATAAATTACATCAGAAAAAACAGATTCAAGCAGTCAGCTCAGAAAGGAGAGAAGGGTCTAGTGCAGGGGTCGGCAAGAGGCGGCACGCTTGCCAAAACTGGCCCATCAGCCCGTGCCCAGAGCAAGATTATTTTTATAGTTGCTGGTTCTGAAATAAATCTGTAAGAAAAAACACTCAGTGATTTTTTATGTATTAATATTAAACTTTTCAAGCCTTTACTACTTTAATCAACATGGTTGTGGACAAATATAGATGCTTCATGCAAATGTATGTTTATTATTAGTGAAAACAATTTAGAAAAAAGGTTCAAAAACAAAATCACTGCATCCATATCTTAAAATCACTGGTAAAACTATAGATTTGGCACACACAAAGTCAAAAACAATATCAATATGTGTTTTTTGGTTGATTGACATTGAGACACAGACAGCTTTTGTTGTGGTAGGATCTAATATTATGTTACACATCAGATATTTTTCCCCAACAGTTAATCAAACATTTACTTAAGACATATCAGATTATATCTGTGTGAAAACTGTAATTCTGTTTATGTATGCATATATCGGGGTCATGCACCTGTGTGCATGCTTCAGATGTGTCAGTCAGTGCGAGGAAGATCGTTTTTAAGTCTTGTCTCGCTTAATAACTCTTTTAACATCAAGCAAGTCCTGCACTTTATTTTCTAATTCCTGCATATATTAAAACCCAAACCAAAATCTCTGACGCACAAGTGGATGGAGATGCATTCTTTGCATTAGTCAAGCATTTAGGACAGTACACCTCTCAGAAAACGTACACATAAAGATAATTTTAGATGTTTGATAACTATTGGCGTCTCAATTTAGCCAACAATGTGCTAGGCCATGGGTCAAACAGAAATTGTGTTGTTAAAATTAACTTATGTTAATGCGTTATTAACGCCCTAGTATTAATTTTGTTTTTTCATTTAGTTAAAATACAATGTTCGGGCAAGTGGCAATTTTTTTGGGCCAGATGCCAAACTTACTTGCCGCCCCTTGGTCTAGTGCAAAACCATCTGTAAATGATTCTCTGACTTCTTTATTAAAATGCTGCACTGTCTGATACATCAGAGCACAGGTAAGAGATAAAAACAAAAAAATTGACATTTAAATATATACTGCATTTTGAATCTTGCAAAAAATGTGTCAGAGCATCATCTGTGGGACTTTTATAGGTTTGATGAGAACAGGTGGAGAAAGTAAAAGCTTGGAATAGGGGAATGATGTGTGCTGGTAATCATAGTCAAATTAGATGTTTGCCCTGGAGTTCAAAATAAAAGCCCTTACATCTCAGAACAAGGGCCAATCTTGTCTCAAGGCTACAGAACGACCCTCTGCAAATCTGAAATCAAATAGGCACCCACAGAACATTCATAACTGAACTTTAATCCTAATTAAATCTTTAGTCCGATTGCTGGATGCCGTCTATTGTATAATTCTCTATTTAAAAAGCGAAAAATTCAATATGATTAGTTCACCCTCAGTGCACACGACAATTGCCGAGAATTAATGTTAAAGTAAAAATAACGACTTAACAGTAACTCACAGCAGTAATTCATCTTAATGCAAAACATTGCATGCACTTGTCAGGTGAGCGAATGGTGCTGCTGTTTTCTGTGTGAGCTGGAGAGGGTTTGGAGAGGGGCATTTCTGAACTTCACATCACACACTGCAATTAGTGTGGGCTGAAGATGCCTCTGTGTGTGGGAGAGAGAGAATGCTTGTGTGCAAAAGTGCAAAATGCTTGTATGGAAATGTCTATTGTGTTGAATTTGTGCAGGATAGTGAAGAGGACGATCTTTGCGGTTAGATAGGTGTTACGGGGATGTTTGCGCAAAGAAGTTTGGTCGACAAATATTTGTCAGTACATACTTTTTTACTGATCTCAATAAAATCAAGACAGAACGTTTTTTCATAAATGTCTGTACAGTACAGAGATTTCAAGGCAAAAACATGAAGTAACATTTCATTCATCCTGTCTGGTACTTCTGCATTTCTGAAAGTTGTTGACTATATGTAGCAGAGATGTTCAGAGGTAGGATCAGATGCAGCTGACAGCTGGTTGAGACAGTTTTAGAAAATAACTGTTTTGAGGGCATGCAGGTGTACTGGTAGGTATCACTTGTGTATTTCAGGACTGTTGGATGTTTGGATGGAGTTGTTTATAGTGTGCAGCCAGATTTTGATGTAAGTGTAACTGTGCGTTCACACCAGCCATGGTAGAGGCATCAAAAATGTGGTTTTTGCGCGTAGTGTGACGCTTGAACATTTTGAATTTACTCGCTTCATTCGTGCGTAAATTCTAGTTATTTGAGACATTCACGTGGAAATTCACTTCATGGGAGGGGCTTCTGCAACTCAGCTCACTCCCTGTTATCACGTCACTACTACAACAATATCCTGATTGGTTAACGCGGCGCGAATATCTGCCAAAGTTCTGATTTTTTAACTTGCGCGTTTCCCGCGGAAGCACTCATTTCTCGCAGAACGCGCCAGCCGCATTGCACCTTCCACGCGATCCGCTCCTTCCGCGCCATACGCACAGCACCATTTGCGCATGTAAATCGCTTGCCCCGTCTTCCACGTCTGGTGTGAATGCCACA
The DNA here is from genome assembly GCF_030506205.2 of Paramisgurnus dabryanus. Classification (NCBI taxonomy): domain Eukaryota; kingdom Metazoa; phylum Chordata; class Actinopteri; order Cypriniformes; family Cobitidae; genus Paramisgurnus; species Paramisgurnus dabryanus. The sequence goes on from NC_133338.1 coordinate 34,719,403, forward strand.
TAAAAATGCTACACGCTGTATGTGTTTGGGAATGTACTGTGTTTTAAGGTGAAAGCCATTTTGTTGTGTGTTTGTACAGTGAGAATAAAGTGTGTGATTTAGTCTGAATAATGAAACATTTACAGATGTCTGGATTATAGTTTATAGAGTAGGTGTTCCTGTAGCTTAACTGGCAGGTTTAGTGTTTGATACCCTGGAAATACACATAATGTATACAGTATCATGAAAGCATTTTGCATAAAAGGTTTTGGAAGAGTCTGATTTAGTACTGAAACAGGATTTTTAAATGCAAATTTGTGTTAGTCATACTGTTTACATACTTGCTATAATCTTTCAATCAACTTCAACACTCTTTGGGTGAAGTGACAGAGTTTTTCTCCTAGGGGTTTTTTTCAACCCCTGAGGAGTCTGCTGACATTGGCTTAACTTAACACCCTCTTACATAGGTTACATTTTACTATGCTTGCTAGTATGTTTAATCTTAAACGCTGTATTATGCGGTTTATGTTTTTTCCTGCATCTATTAATGTAAAGCTGCTTTGAAACAATTAAACAATTGTAAAAAGAGCTATATAAATAAAATGTATTATTTATTTAAAATGTATTACATTAAAAAATATTTATTTTATTTATTTTTAAAGAATCAGAATGAATAGAGGATAAAAGAGTTCTTGCTTTTGGGTGAACTATCCCTTTAATACAGCAAGTGAAAGCTAATACAACTGTTGGTAAAGAGCCTTGCTGAGAGCCCTCCTAGCCAAAATAGCACAGCGAGTGGGCGAATTAGCACTCATCACTGACCTGACACAGGACGTTATACAAACATTTTTGGGAAGTTTTATACCAAACCTGGCCCATCTAATATTAGATAACTCCTGTAGCATTAGAAAGGCGAACATACCTGCAAGAACCCTATTGACGGATGAGTGTGTTGCCAGGCCTGGCTGCCCCCTCTCATGGAAGATTCCAGCATATGGTAAAAACTCAGGCAAGGACCGCCTGAGAAGAAGTGAAAAATAGTGTTATACGAATAAAACAACAAGTTAAAGTTTTACATTTTAGAAATTATATAAAACATGAAAAGAGTGCATTTGTGTAGAGTTATCAGACTGTGTCATTTTACTACCTGGGGGCAAAGCGACCGAGGGAGGGGGCAGACATGCGTGCATTACGAAGAGCCCTATGCCTGCTTCCGTTGCCCCTATACACAAACACACAAAGTAAATTATATTATAGCAAGCTTTTATATTTTCAACTAACTAGTAAAAGAAGTAAACCAGCAATTGGATGGCTTCAGAACTAACACACAGACTAAAAGCCACCAAACTCCCATTTTGATTTCATGAGGTTCTGAAAGCTTAAATGTCTAGCTTTGCGTGCAATTAGATTTCAGCTGAATGAGGACATTAATACACTTACATATGAAAAAGTGGGAATGATGAATAAAGAAATAAAAAGAAATTTGTGTCATACATAAATATTAATATGAAGGCTAACTAAAAGACTGATGGGTTGCATAAGTATTTTAATGAATATGGATCTGAGGTCCCAGGCTGCAGTGAACGCTGAACTCTTCAGCCAGCGGGTGGAATTATTCATCAGCCCAGAGGAGGGCATCTAATGCGTGCCAAATAAAGAGAAAGGGGGCATATGGGCTGCGTGGTTTAAAGTTGAAAGAAAGCTGATATGGAATAGACAAGTGGAGAGCTTACAGGGAGGGAAAGAGAGATATTTTTACTGAAACAAGGACAACTTACTAAATCGCTGAAAGCAGTACGAAAACAAATGAAATAGTGTTTTTATGTTAAAAAAGTGTCATGGGACTTCATAGTTGAGTCATTTAAATGAGAAAGCATTGCTGATAATGAAATGGAAAAGGAATTTTAATTGTATAAACTTTTGGAATAAAACTCACGGGTTGGGTAATTAAACAAATTTTAAATGAAAAACAACGGTCAAATTCCAGCCCTGATCCACCAAAAACCCTACATCTGTGCCCCATCTGCCATTGCAAGTCTCATCAAGCATCAACTATAACCCGTCTCTGTCATAAACTGTCTGCATCTCTACTATTTGCTTCACTTTACAATCATTATATTTACAGGAAACAATGCAGACAATGTTATCATTAATATTTTGTGGCTGGCTAAAATATGCTCAAATTACATTGGTATATGTTTGCATGTAGGCATTTTATATATTTGTTTAAGTAGGTGTCAACCCACTTACTTGCTTTTATAATTGTAACATTTTTCATTGTAAATCTGCTTCAGAAAAATTGGTAAAATATTATGAAGTGCAGAGGAATTTAATTTATTGCATAAAAAACACAACAAGTAGAAACTTTTTCCTGACAAAAATTTCAGCGGCCAAAAAGCTCACTACAGTGCATTCCTACAACCAGTCAGAACCAGTCAAAGAGCATTTCAATCCCAGATCAATGTAAAAGCACGCTCATCAAACACTATACGAAGACACGCTAGCGGCAAATCTGGTAAAATTGTTGGCAAGCTCAATAGTAGGTGGGCTGAAAAGCAAAAGTGATAACATTTTGGGATTCAGAGCCTGGCTTGTGTGTTTGCTGGGTTACCAAGCAACATACCAGGAAACTAAATCCATAGAGATTTTTACGAGCGAATATGTGTAAATCCGAGTGCAGGAACAATCCAGGCTTTATGTGTTTGTGCTTGTTTACTTACTCAAACTCTTCGAAGCCAACTTCATTGTTCTCTGCGCTGGAGGCGGGGCCAGAGGAGAGGCTGTCTGGATTAGACGAGTGGGGTCGGGGTCTGTTAGGGTGACGGAGAGTGCGTTGCCGAACGCTATCACGCCGAGAAAGATACTGGATCATACGTTGTGCATAATATGCTACAGGAGGCAACCTTCACACGCACAACACAAAAAAATAACAATGTTAGATTTTCATTGGAAAACATTGTCTAGCCATGATTAAAATTAAAAATACACACACACACACAAAAAAAAGAGTAGGACAAGGTTAAAAGATTCAATTTTATTTATAAAGGCTTTTTAAGGTATAGTTACATGGAGTCATTTCTTAGTAAGTAATGTAAAAAATAGTAATCAATTCCTAGCCATATTATGAGTATGTTCTAGGATGGTTTACATGGTGGTATTCATTATTGTTAGTAGCATATAATACTGCAAACTTTATACTAGTATTAGCTTGTTTACTAAACAAATTCTTAGGTTATGCTTTTTCTGTGGTTGGGCCTTGGCTATTAAACAATCTACCGCTTGAGATCAGAGTGGCACCTTCTCTATCCATTTTTAAGTCTCTTTTAAAAACACAATGGTTTAATCTGGCCTATTAATACCCCATTCTTATTACATTGTATATGTTCTTTGTTTATCTGTCATTCCTTTGGTTTTATATGTATATTTTTTTAATCTACCAATTTTGGTTTTTATGGTTTGATTATAATGTTCATCACTTTGGTCAGTCCTGTAGTTTTTAAATGTGCTTTATAAATAAATGAACTTGAACTTCAGAGGTATTACAGAAAAATCAATAACCAACACAGGTAAAAAATCATATAAATCAATAAAAGATCAAAATAAATTAGCAAGAAATCATTTTCTACATGTGATATATCAATCAAACTAATACATGTGCATAATATTTTAAAAATGCATGTTTTAATGGGGAAACAGTAATATGAACCTGCACTGCATTCAATGTACGCCTATCAGTGTGTTTACTAGGAATCAAACCCACAACCTTTGTGCTGCTAACGCAAAGCTCTACCAACTGAGCTAAAAGGAAATGCATCTGTATCCATTGTAGGAAATCTATATCCATTCATTTTAGTTTCAGAGATATGAGTTCAGGGTAGGGTTGCACCAGTCGTTCGTAAGTTCTTACTTAAACTGGGACGTAAAGTCCAAACTAGAGGCTTAGTAACTACTAGCTAGTTTATAACTAACTCTTTACTTAATTCGGTTGCACCACTTGTTCTTAAGGAAGAACGTAGCTAGTAGGTCGTAAGCTCTCCATAAAGCATAGATATGTACACTAGATGTCGCCTTGGCTACGGCAGTTCATTGGACCGAATGCGTCAAACAGAGCTGCCATCTTGAAACAGGGGAATCCCGCATCAGCGTCATTGTAGGCAATGGTGTAACAGAAATAAAATCACCATAAGTCGTCATGAACGTGATTTTCTTGGTTTTCTTTTGGTTCGTTTCAACAGTCAGACATGTATTTAGCATTTAGTACAGGAAAAAATTAAAGTTTTGATTTTATGAAAATGTACTTTTTCTAACTGTAATGTATAGTGCTAGTAGCCCTTTCATCCATGGGCAGCACAAAAGTCCGGCATCTTTCATGAATTCGAGGTACAGGCGGAGATAGCTGCTTTGCCTAGATACTTCCTATGACAAGACCCCTGTTCTAAGATGGCGGCGGTTTTGACGCATGCTCAGAGCCCCAAGGCGACATCTAGGCTGCGTCCGAAACCGCATACTGTATAGTAGGTACTGAATTAGATGAAGTACCTACTTACTTGGCGTTAAAACAGTAGGTACTGTATAGTATGAATCCTGGTAGTATGAATGAGATTCGGACGTACTACATCCGCCATGTTGCTACATCACGTGACATACGTCGTCATCATGTCATGTCATTTCAGCGCGAAAACAGCCGCGTGCCTCTTCTTCTTCTTTGGATAAATCCTCGTCCGGGGCATCATGGGATAGTGAAGCGTCCATCGTATGCACACTGCAAAATCTAACCGGAAGTAGTAGGTCATCCGGGTACTTTTCGCATACTGTTTTTCGAATACTATGTATTCGGACATACTACTCGCCTCGCCTACTGCCTTTCGCGTACTATATAGCAGTGGTTTTCAAACTGGGGGCCGGGGCCCCCAGGGGGGCCGCGAGATGGTGCCAGGGGGGCCCCAGTTTTATGACATTTTATAAAATACATTCATTTTAATGAATTCCGTGTAATTAAACCTAAAAAATAATAGGCAAACTAACCAACAGCACTACTAGGTATAATTTTATATGTTTTGTTTAATTAAAATATTACATTTTAAAACTGTTTTGTCATAAATTTTCTTTCGGGGGGCCGCGAAAACATGCACTGTACACAAGGGGGGCCGCACGGTAAAAAAGTTTGGGAACCACTGCTATATAGTATATAGTAGGCGGTTTCGGACGCAGCACTAGTGTATATATCTATGTCCATAAAGTAATGCGTTGTCGCATAGAATGACGTTTATTTTCCTTAACCCAATCACAAGCCTTATAATGGGCAAGCAGGAAATAGTCTGAACAGTACGTAATTTCAAACTCATTCTTGTCTCGCCTAAACTGAAAGTTAAAAAAAGACGTTAAAGCATATGTTATCGAACTCAAAACATTACACTTTTAATTGAAAATATATATCCCACACATGGAAGAGAAAATAAACAGGAAGAAATTTTAAATCTTATTTTAATTGATGGATACACAGAAAATTAAACAGTTCTTGAAAAGTCGTTGACGAATTTGCGGCTCTTCATAATTAATACGAGCTCATCGATGTTATATAATCTGGATGACATCTTATTCCAAACGTTATTCATGGACAGGGGCTTCCGTAAATATTTAGTTACAACGTATTGTTACGCTTAAACTAAGTTTAATGGTGCAACGCAAAAACATTTAGTAGTGCGTAAGTTGTAACTTAGTGCCTATTTACGTCGTAACTAAGCTACGTTGTAACTTACGCACAGCTGGTGCAACCGGCCCCAGGACATTTGTGCTGTTATGACCTGTTTTATACAGTCTATGGTTATGGAAAAGCTGCTGAAGACGTATTTTGCCTTGGGTTAGATTTGCAAGGGCTATTTAAAAACAGATCTAGTTTTATAAGAGAAACTAAGTTTAAATTAAACAGGCTTAGACAATAGTGACTGCTCACAACCAGTAACACGAGAAAATAACAGCATTTATAAAGCCGAACGACTTGCATGTAAAATTACAGGGACAGAATCTTGGCAAAACTTTTTAGAGCCCCTCAGGAACTGTACAACGGCCAAAACTGTGACAGTCCATCTCAAAGACCCTAAATACAAAAACACACACACACAAGACCAAACTTCTAAAGCCAACATTTCAGCATTCGAATACTGTTTATCACCATGTGCTTGAGGATATGTTTTAGATTTAGTTTCAGACGACCCAGACAGAGACACACCGAGACCCACGAAACAACGAATAGTGCAAACAGGGCCTTTTACCCCTAGGAGTGTATGTGTTGGAGTTAAGAGCTTTCCTCTGCCAGGATGGCTTCTATTACCAGGTACATTGCCCTCAAGAGCAAATAAGTCCATTCTGGTAATTCACTGGTTAGGGGTGTGTGTCGGCCTGTGTGTTTATGTACCCACCACCAGTGGGAGTCCGTGCTAACAATCTGTCTTGATCCCGAACCACAGCTGATTCCCCAAAGCTCAATGACTCACTAGCCACAAACTTGCTTTATTATAAAGCCAGGCTCACAGAGTTACAGAATGGTGACAGGCTATGTGTGCGTGTTTGAATTAGGGGGACACTGGGGCGCCTGCAGGTCTAAAATGTCACGCTGCTGTCCGGCAGCATGATACACACTGTTCCTCATTACCCCAAGCTCACAGGACAAACAGCCACAAGAAGCAGCTTGACTACAAAATTCACACACCATTACACAATAGTCACACAATTACTGGGCCTTTGCACACACCAACAAACACAAGAAAGAGGGGGATTTCTGAAGTATTGCAGTATTTTACCTGAAAACAATGTAGTGATATTCTCATATCAAGAACAAATAGTTTTTTTTTCACATTTAAGGAGGTGGCTGCAATTTCTGAGCAAGTTAGTGGGAAGGACTATTTTAAGTCGATGCACACACTCGTGTTTCTATTCAACTAAAATATTCAAACCGAACTCAAAAAAGACAATACATTTAATATAAAGCAATCACATTACTGCATTATGACCCAGATTTTGCCATTATACAGGGTTCCCACACCTTGGTTAACTTCAAATTTCCTTTCAAGGACTTTCCAGATCCAATACCCTCATATTCAAGGACTAAATGGTGACACATTTGAAGTGAGAGCAGAGTTACATTGTGTTACCTTTTAAGATACATTGTTACAGTACCCTTTCACGGGAACTCTTGCTGCGTCACTGCGGTGACACTTTGGGCACGCCCCCAGGGGTAAGTGCGTCTGAATGTGTATATTCAAATGTAACCAATGGTGAGGCTTAACGACAAAGACAGGGTGACGTAGGAGTCAAGAAGCACACCGCTATCTGAAATATTGCCAAAGATGGGGCTACAGGGATGCATGAAGTATGTCAAGGGAGACACAGCGTCTTGTTCCCTTCTAATGGAACAACAGTTACATACATAACCCGAAAAATGTTCATGTGTCAAACACAACTATGCAAAAAGGCATTTGGGTATGAATCAACATTGGCATACAGAAGATATAAGCATTTAGAGCGAACAGTTTAGCATGTTTGCTTAAAAGCTAAACATTTTATGATATTATCCTACACTACACACAGGGAATAATATGGATTTTTTTCCAGAAAACTTCTTGCATAAATAGATTCAAGCACTTTCAATGACCTGTATCTATGCATGCATATTTTCAAAAACTTCCCAGGCCCTTGATTCCCCCCAGATTCACAAACTTTCAAGGACCCGTGGGAACCCTGATTATATTGTAACCAGGTCCCTGCTAATCTTCATCCCTAAAGGCAAACCAAACAACAGTCAGAGAAAGGAATCAGCTGCCAGGGTCAAAGTAGATAGTCTCTTAATCCAAAAATATCATATCATGAAAGACACATAAGGGACAACTCCAGCAGCCATAATACTCTTGCTGTAAACATCCTCAAATACACACCCACCTTGTGAATTGCAAGGATTTCAACTTATGTTCATATCTCAACAGTTCTGGATACAAACGTATGGACTATCTTTAAGACAAATTTACTTCTAATTCCAACACTTCACTTACACTCCCTGCCAACCGGCATCACAATCATTAAAAATCTCATTAAACTGCACAAGGACATTAGTATGCTCATTACCGACTGCTATGCAAAGGCTAAATGAATAAAATGTGTAAGTAATGATGTGCGGTTTGCCAGACTTGGCTAGGAATCGGTTAATAACCCGTTAAATCAGGGCATTTGTTAAATTTAAGTCTGTACAGTTCCCGATATATCTGAGAGTTTGCTGAGGGCCACTGAAATACAAGACAGAGTCCTGCAGGTGAAATCAAGCTTTTTTAGACTGGCAGGGTACAAAGTTAGATGGACAATTGTGTTGCGCGAGGGCCATGACTCAGTGTGATGTGCGTATGCGAGTGTTTCTGGTGTGGGTGTGCTCAGCTTTTCATTAGAATGCCATCTTCTGCCCTTTGACTCGCAGCAGAAAACAAAACGGATCGATTCAGACTCTTTTTTTAGGCACTTTGGTTTGTTTGCTTCCTTTGACTCTCCTAAAGATCAAGATCTGCATTTTATCAGAGATCAAGCAAATATAGCTCATTTTGCCTCCAACCACCCTTAGAAGTACAGAATTTGTATCATGTGATCCTTATTAGTACAGTTTTGAACTTACTAATTGTTATTCTCTGCATTACAGAAATGTGTTCTCTAATCTAATGAAGCAGCTGCTATTTATTTAACAGTAATGAGGTTGCTTGCTATTTGTTTTAAAGCAGAGAAGTGGCTCTTGGTTGTTCAGTTATAGGTTTTTGTTGCATATAAGGTTGAAATTGTTCCAGAAACAATTTTGTTCTAAATTCGAAGCTGAGAGTCAGTGTAACACTGAACTTGAGCGTAACACATGGGAAAACAGCAATTGAGTATAAACTCTTCCACACTTCTGTGTAAGTCAAGTTTCATTACACAGCACTGGCCTTTAAACACAATTCAAGCTCAGCTGTGCACATGAGACTCTGATTAGAAGGATTGTTTGTTAGAGTAAAGTCCATATGAGTATAAAGGCCTGTGGACTATTAAGTGTTTGAGATATGTGTGCAAGCACATGCTCAGTGTGATAAACTACTGCCCCCTAATGGACTATATCTGCCATAGTAAAAACACTTCGGCGGCATTACCTTTGTATTTAAAAGTCAATTTTCTTTCAAAGAAACCAATGAAATGACTTGAGGATACATTTATAAAATGTGTTGGTTTACTTAACAGCAGAACCCAAAAGTGTCACTTCTTAAAATGACATCTCAATGAGGCTACTGTAACTAGTCAACTAGCTTTTAGTTTAAAAAGACAATTCACCCAAAAATGAATTTACTCACCCTCATGTTGTTCTAAACCTGTATGAATTTCTTTATTCTGTTGAATACAAAATAAGATATTTATTAAATAAATGGGAGCACAGTTGACGGTAGCCATTGACTTCTATAGTACTCGTTTTCCTACTATGGTAGTCAAAGACTAACATCAACTGTGTGGTTAACATCATTTTTCAAAATATCTTCTCATCATACATACAAATAACTCATACAGATTTAAAGCAACATTGTTCCACCCCCAAGCCAGCGGGTCATCATTGATATCAGTTGCCTACCCTTGCAAATAGTGTTCTCTCTGAGTCTGGTGGCTGTTTGCGTTCACACTAACTTGAAGACTTCTCGCTGGGATGTACTTGATATTTTTCATAGATTGTGACGTGCACACTACCCCGGGTCGCACTTCACCACCGCGGTGGTCATAACAACCGTCTCAGCCCTAATTGTCACCTCAGTCATTCATCTGTGCTATGAAGAATTCTGAGGGTGTCGATATTCTGATGAGCATCTCATTAATATTGCCTACTTTGCTATAAGAGATAATGAAGTGCACACAGACAGGGCATTAGGTCAGATCAAGCTTATTTTCATGTGAGACACTTTTCCTAAGATGCCTTGCCTGTCTTGTCCTTAATGGCCTAAGCTATGTCATTACTGTGGTATCTCTCACACACTTTCTGACTGTTGTCATATCAGTGTGCCCATCGACGTGAAACTTCTCTTCATTATCTGTTTAACTTCACTGGCTATATAAGTAGCAGAGGGTCAAAATAAGGCAATTTTTTGCAGTAGCTCATATTATGTTTTTGGATTGGGTAAGGAACATACAGTATATTTTCATAAAATAATTTTTTTCTTTACATTTGAAACAAGAAAAAAAATGATTCCTCAAAGCATGGTCCTTTAGACTAGAGGTCTTCAACCTTTTTTTAGCCTAAGGACCAATTAATGGATAGAGAGGAGGAGCAGGGAACCCCAGTACATGTATCAAATTATAGGCCAGATTTACTAATAGCTTGCACCAGCGAAGATCATCATTTTGCTGTTAAATAACTGTCAGGACTTTCTAAAGACACACAGTGGATAATAAGCGCTGAAAAGGTTTGGTCTAGTTATTTTTGTGACTGACCTAATTGCATATTTCTAGGAGTTTCATTTTCTAGGAGAGAATTAAAATGATTTATGCAAAACATTTACTAATGTTTGCGTAAAAATTTTTTATTTTAAAAATATTGTTTGCTAAGCCATGTTTTCTTGTTTGCTGGAGGAATTAAAAAAGAAGTCACTAGGAAAAGTCACAATAAAAAGTGTTTCAAAACTTCTTGTAAACCTTCATTTTTTGTCCTCCAGTTCTTTTCAGTGTATTATGGATTTGTTGGTCATTACGAAAATCAGCTGTTGCGCCTGTGGTATTTAATTTGCACCTTTTTAGTAAATAACCAACAGATATTACCACTACCGGCACTTTTTAGCAATTATGCTCTCACACTAATTTGCCACGTTTAGTAAATCTGGCCTTAAGTACGGTGGGCAACAGGGGTCACTGCACTGCAATGAAAGAAAACACACGCAAATAGAAAAAACACCAGCGAATCAAGAAAACATCTTCATTAGTTTGACAACACATGCGCTGCAGATACTCACAGCATTGCAAATCCTCACAAAATAAAGAAATACAGAAACGCTTTACAATTCTTACAACACGAACAAATACAAAAACTCACTGCAAATTCTCACAACACAAACAAATACAGAAACGAACTGCAAGCAGAACAAACAACGATGGAAGTGTTTTATTTTTTGGGAATCAAAAAGTGATGCACCGGGAAATGTTACAGGACGTTTCTCAAACCGAAAGCTGCATAAGTCATCAAGCCTGGTTTATTTAAGTTAACTAAGCATTACATTCGCAGCCATAAGCATATTACAACAATTTACGATTAACTAAGAATAACAGTCAACTTTATTATTGTTTATATTCTGAAACAACACATACATATGCAGCCTACAAATGATGCACTATTTAGTTTGAAAAATGACCAACATTTCCCAGACCAGTGCATTCCCGGCCACATTTTGTGACTCCTCTGAAACACTTCCATTGTCGTTTGTTCTGCTTGCAGCACATTTCTGTATTTGTTCGTGTTGTGAGAATTTGCAACGCATTTCTGTATTTGTTTGTGTTGTGACAATTTGCAACGCATGTGTTGTCAAACTAATGAAGATGTTCCCTTGATTTGCTGGTGCTTTTTCTATTTGAATGTGTTTTCTTTCATTGCAGTGCATTGACCACTGTTGGCCACCATACCCAAGACTTTTATTTATCATTATTTTTAACTCATACTTTGTTATGATGGTTATGTTACAAAAAATATAATTAATTAACTTAACTTAATAGATTTTATTATGGGAACGTTATGCTCTTTATCCATTGTGCTTTATGCTTGAAATTATTTTGCATTCAAACAGTATTTGGAACATCACCTGCTTAGATAATCATGATCATGTTCGTCTTCAGGCATTTCCTGGTTTAAGGCTTCTTGTGATACATTTGTTGAGTCAGAGGTGGCAGATTCTCTGTAAAAACTCTCCACTTGGCCTGTCTCCTGGTTGAAGACCAACCCAACTTCCTGCCCTTCAGACTGACCAGTAGCAGCACTGTGGGAAAAGGGCACACCAGATTCTGGGACATCAATGCGGGGATCCCTGGATCTCCGTTCAGAAGGGTAAAGATCAGACTGAGAGGTTGAGTTGTGATAGGTAGGACTAGTACTTTGCCAGGCTGGGGTTCTCCCACCAGAAGAAGCCTGACTAGTTCTCTCCCCCGGCTGAGTACTCTGATTGTAGGTAAAGGGGTTGTGACAAACTCTACAGCGGTTTAGATGACTGGGGGATGGGTTTTCTCCACTGTAGACTGACTGGTAATAAGATGGGCCTGGTTGCTCTGGGTCTATGTCGTTATTTAGCATTTCCTGAGTCCTCTGGTCCTGAGTACCGCCCTCCCCATTTATGCCCTCGAGGGGCAGCACTTGGTCATGCCTGCGCTCACACTCCATAAAATTGTGGTTACGATTATACTGAAGGACATTGCGGGTGGAAGACAAATTGCTATTATCCTCATCCTCTGGTGGGTGGTGCCTGCTAATACTAGTCCCTGATGAACTGCTACTATTATGAGACTCTGCCCCTGGTGAAGGAAAACCCCATCTATCTGTAGGAGATGTGTAAACAGGTGATTGGATGGAATCCCCTTGCTGTCGTAGGACAGAAAGCAGGCTATTGGAGGAATCGCTGGACCGTGGAGGCATACTACTTCCTTGCCCATTAAGTACACTGCTTGTCCAGTCTGCCTCAGGCAGACGCCCTCTACCTTCCCGGCCTAGCCTCTGCTGCCGGAAAGATATGCCAGGTCCCATTCCTGCTACACTCCTTCTCCCAGAGCTGGAAGACAGGTGTGAGAATGTGGAGGGTCGATGAGAAGAACGAGATTCAGCTGGAAATCGTGGTAAACGTGGCTCTGTGCGTGCAGAAGAAAAAGTGGATGCATGTGATTGGCTGTCCTGGGAGGCAGGGTCTGCAGGATCCTCGTCAGGTAGAGACGAAACTCCCGTTGTCGAGCAGCGGCTACAGAAACACACCATTCCAAGTGACCGGACACAGCTATGGTATGGCATTCGGTAACGATCCCTCAAAACTGTGTAACGCTCAGAAGAGAGTCCAGACGAATCGGAGATCTCATCAGTGGCAGCACCGAGAGTGCCTCCGCTCTGAGGCGCAGAGTTACGGGAAGTGAGGAAATGCAAGAAATTGTGCAAGATGCGTCTAACAGGCAGTGTTGGATGGGAGGATTGTTGACGGAAATTAGGCGTCTCTACACTGTCCATAGAAATCTCATGATCATCATCATTCTGAAGCAGACCAAAACAAAACACAAAAAAGTGTTAGCAATGTCTCGCTACTAACATAGCAACACTTAACTAGGTAAATCAATGTCTAGATTCACCTGATGATTTGAAGGAGTCACAATGGCAGTCAGAAGGTAGTGACCCAATGGATCAAATCTCACCAATCTGCAAAAAAATTTAATATATTTTATATTAACAGAGACAGTCAAACAGTCAAATGCACTAGCTGGTTAAACTTTACTGATGCAGCGTTATCTACAGTAAATGTCTAATAAATATCACCATGAGCCACTTTCACATGACAGATATTTATAGAATGTAATGGTATAAATGTTATAATAAAGTCATTTATGATGTAAATTATACCTGACTCTCTCTGTCTCGCTGGCAGTCTTCACAACAGTGAAGGGCTCTTTCCGACTCCAATCCCACAGATGCACTTCATTGTTGGTGGCAATGAGCAGAAGCTGAGCGGTTGGATGAAAAGCAAGAGATGCGATCGCCGAATTGCTTTCTGTGAGCCAACTCTCACTGCCTCCCTGCAACAGAATCACACAATGCAATTTGAAAATAATATTTGCCAGTAAGTACATATGCTGCACTGTAAAGCGAAGCGTACAGGCTGACAAAATACCCATTTTAAAATATGGTCCAGACTTACATGTAGGTCCCAGATTCTGACCTCTCCGTCCAGGCAACCAGAGGCAAGAAGTCCAGCAATACTAGGGTGAAAAGTCAAGCACCACGGCGTACGCCGGTGACCCACCAGAGAGTGAACACACTTCCCTGTCTTAACCTCTGTGATGTAGATGTTGTGGTTCACATGGGTGGAGGCCATTAAAGTCCTATGTAGAGACATACAGTTAAATGAAAAACACACAGGTTTTGATAGGACATGCTTCTGATGTCTGTTTAAAACCCAGCTCAAACTGGCAGCGACCACCAATGGAAAGTGAAAACAGTGGAGTTCATGTAAACTGTGCAACCTTAATAGAAAGAGACTGCCGACTTAAGCTGCATTTAGACTAGCAGCAACTAGCAGTAGCATGCAATCTCATTTATTTCAATGGAATCTCTGCAATATCCGGCGAAACGAGCAACAATGATGGGGGCGTGTCCAGTCGCACGACAAAGTTGAAAAAAGTTTAACTTTATGCAAATGATGAGCGACTTTCTGAAGAAACTACCAATGAGAGTGGAGTATTGGAGTTCACGCCATCCATCTCTCGTCCGTTACTGGAGTGGACATTACTCATTTGTTTATGACGACCAGATTTAGAAACGCCTCCTAATGGCCTCTTTGAAAGAGTCAAACGACACACAGCGACAAAGTCGCTTATAATGTGATTGTACCTTTACAATGTTGCTGGTGTGTGAACAGAGCTTAAGAGTTTAAGGCCACGTTTACGTCTTTCAGAGAACAGAGTCATTCGTAAACGCTAGTTTAGTTTAAAAACTCCAGGGTTGAGCTGCAGTGTAGTCGAACGTAGACAAAGTCTTATGTAAACGAACATCTGACTTTAACATGATAGCACATTATTTTCAAAGTGAAAGTGATTTTATTCTGTTAAATGAAGGTTTGCAACAGAGCTTTTGCCCAAAATAGTAAACATATTTTTTGTCATGTCTGTGTCACGAGTGGTGGATGTGTTTGAGGGAACACACCACACACATGCACAGAAACAGTGACAGATAAAGGGAAGTTCTTTGAGAAGTTATTTGGTGTTTTTCTGACAAATACAATCGGTTCGTAAAAATATAAGACTATAAGATCAAAAATATGAACAATGAACTATTACAAATATAACATCGTGAAATGGCTTAAGAGGAACTTGCTACATTAAAGCAATAAGCCATTATGTAGGCTAAAGTTAAGCATTTATCTTTAATGGAAGTTTGCATTTGCTGACTTGTATTACAATGTTATATTTTGCTTCAGGTCAGCTACTGTTTACTTGAATACTTTGGTTTTAAATCATAAAGACCTTTCTGTTTGGTTAATAACATCAACATTAATCATATTAAAGGTGGGGTGCCTGATTTTTGAGTAACACTTTGGAAAAGGGAGTCGGCCAAGTACCAAACACATTTGTAGCCAATCAGCAGTAAGGGGCGTGTCTCCTAACTGACATCATTGCCTGGGTTGCATATCTGTGGGGTGGGTCTATCAAAAGAAGGTCCAGATTCTATTGGGGTAGGGATGTGTTTGTTTAGGTGATTTCAAATATCAACATTGGCTTTCAGAGATCATGCAAGACAATGCAAGACTTTCACAAACACATTTTTGTAGGATCCAAAATATTGTCTGCTAATATTGTGCTGCATACATCCGCAAGACATAAGCTATTATTAGAGTAATACGTTCTTTTAAACTTTTATGTGCATGCACAGTGTGCACAGGGTGCATGAATGGTCAACACAAGGTTTCATGTGTTGATGGCCGTGTATAGTGTGGACAAAGATGGTTTCTGAAATGCCAGTACAGATCTTTTTCATTTGAAAGTGCACTTATTTTCGTTGCTAATTGTTAAAATTGTTCATTGTTAATTTGTGTATTAGACATAATACAATGTGTTCGCGTATTTATGATTAACTCTTTCGCTGTTAACTCTTTTTTTTTTTTAAGTTGCCAGCCAGCGCCAGCGTTTTTCATGATTTTCACAAAAGTTTAATACCTTCCAGAAAATGTTCTCCTTTAAATATATAAGAATACAATATAGCAAATGAAAGAACAGACCCTCTGCTTCCTACCTTCTTTTGTAATCAGCTTTTGAATATGGGTAGGTTTCTGCAAAAACACCACATTTTGAGCAAAAAGCTGAGATAATTCCATTTTTGTGACGGACTTTTCATAAAGATCCCATTAAGAGCGATCTTTAAAACAGACACGGACATGCAGCCGCTTGCCATAGGGCAATACTTCCGGGTTTAAAACGTTGCGGAAGGATAATAGCGGTATTGCTGAAAGCCGGAAATACTCGTCATTGGCAGGGAAGTGTTTTCTCTGGTTTGATGAGATATGTTGTCAATGGCAGCGAAAGAGTTAAAATATATATTTTTTTCCGCATACCTTAAATTTTTGTAGCTCCAGGTTTCCCTCTCTTCCTAAAACGCACTGATTTTGTACAAAACTCATTGATTTGAAAAGCACTGTATCCCTGATTGGCCAGCTAATCTGTACGTTGTGATTGGCCTGAATACCTCTGAAATCAGCCAGAAATGTGATGCTCCTTACCACAATGCCATTCTAACAGGAGTTAACTTACAGGCTAGAGGAATTATGATAATGTTGGTCTTGTCTACATCACCAATTCCAGGAAGTAAACTGTTGCCTACAATCCATGTGTTGTTGTAGTCCAAGAAAAGAGATTTACGTTGGAGACGATAGCTTGTGTGATCGTTTACTTTGGGGTATGTACCTTTTCCATATTGTTAAAATGTACTAATATACACGTACATACCAAAGGAAATTTAAAATCTTGAATCGGACCATTGGTGCCCTTTAAAATGCCTTTTTAAAACTTTTTAAAAAGCAAATGCTTTAACGTAAACACCACCTGAATGTCAGTAGACTAGCTCTTAATCAAATGAGAACTAAAGGCTATGAATGATGAGTGGGTGATTCTCACGAAACCATTGAAACACCACGGCACTAATGATTTTAGATATAAAATGTGTAATATAGTAATATTAAAAAGCCTCAGAATTAACACAATACTGTGTTCTACCTTGCACAATGTGTGATTTCAACATAAGAATTTATAATTTGTCAATTTTATCTCATTTTCTGCTGAAATTCTCATTACCGCAATGCGTCCGGCTGTGTTTGAACATGCGTTATGCTGTAATTTAAACATATTAAAACAAAAATATTTAGAAAAAAAATAAATGTATGTTTTGCTAGACTACTTTAGATGACAGAAAAATAATTTACTGAATATTCATGTGTAATAATAATGAAGAAAAATTAGGAAATTGATGTGTCCATGCCTGATGTTCTCATCCTCCGCAACACTTTTTGAGAACAGTTTAAGCACACATACAGAATTTTAATAAAGTTTGATTTTGAGTTACCAAGCAGATGGACCAGTTACTTCAAGATGGCTACCAGGTAAGATCATCTCTTTATATCTTTCCAGTTAAATTTGAAATATTCTCTGGTCAGAATGCTTACACAACATTTTGATTATCATTACCGAAACAGGTAGTTTTCTACATTTCGAAAATTGTTTGATTTACAATTTTTCATGAAAATGTTCTTTATTAAAGTCTAATTATATGCACTGAATAAAAAATGAGCAAAGCCTATGTGGCTTCTCTATTTTTAGCAAAACATACTGGGGTACCTCATCCTCCGCAACACCATTCTCATATACCGCAGCCATTTAATAGCAGTTGCGGTAAAGATAACTTCTGTTTCGGAAATGAGAATTTAAGCATATTGTTTATTACATTTAAATATCTCTAATGAATTTAATATAAATTTAAAATGTATTAACTGTTGATATTTTGCTGTATGATGCTTCATTGTAGACAGTCAACAAGTGAGAAAAAAGCTTTAGCAAAGGCCAGGTTGACAAAGTTCAGGGAGAAACTTAACAGCAACCCAGAATGGCTCGAGGAGCACAGAAGGAAGGAGAGAGAGAGGTTAGGTTTGGAGATGTTACTAGCAGGTGTATTTAGCAAAAAACACACTACAGTGTTAGGAAATGTACATGACACACACACAACGCAACAAGACTATACTATATGATGATGTGTACATCTGATGTGTAATTTTTTTCTCCCATGTTGTGAGACATGCTAATTTAATGTTATGCTTTCTTTCCACTTTCAGGTATCAAAAACAACCTAGCGATGGCACGCCACGCATCTAGGCGCTGCAACATCAGTTGGATCACAAGATCCACAAAGTTGGATCCCATGCGTGCCAGCATCTCAGCTACCTGCGACCGTACAATGCGCGCTGTCTGCAGCGTCAGATTGCTGCCTGGGGGCGAGGGACAAAGGGAGACTAAAGGCGGCACCTCCTTTCTGCGCAGTGCTTGAGTCACAGACACCAGAGAGGATGGCCTAAAAGCGCCCGGCGCTGTGACAGAAAGCGGGTTGCTGCGCAATTCATTAGGACTGTGCGTTAACCCTTTCCGCCTCTGCTGTCTTCGCAGCAAGTGGGTCGTGTTCGAGAGTGGCGGGGCGTGTTGTAGACGCTTATGTGAGGACGGGCCCTGGGGCGAGCAACACAAAACCAACTGAGGAGAAAAATGCTCTGTTTTTGAGCGGCTTCGTTCCGGACGGCAGTCCCCCAGGACCCAGTTTCTTGCATCATATACTGGAGGATTTGTGCCATGGACTCTTGTGATGCACCACCGGTTCTGGTCCATGAGACACAGGGTGGTGAGGTAGGAAGTGGTTCATAGCCTTAGAGCTCTTCACCGCTTCCGAGAAATGCTCCGTGATTGTGCCCACCGTGTCACCAAACAGGCCGGATGGAGAAACAGGCGTGACTGTGCATGACCACCATGAGTGGTCTTCTTGGCCCTTAGCGTGAAATCCGTAGCCATTCTCAGATCCCTGAAGGTATTTAGATCCGTGCTGCCCTCATCTAGAGCCTTAAGCACCTGCGCCTAAAAGATCTGTAGGACCGCCATAGTGTGCAATGCAGACAGAGCCTCTCTCGGCGCGGGTATGCTTTTTCGGACTGGTGTGCTGTCATGAGGCTTCACTACCCTCAAAGCTGTGCCACACCATCCAAGGAAGTGGACAAGGGGCAGAGGTGAGCAGCCACAGCGTCCTTGATGGGGGGAATACACAGGTAGCCTACCTAAGAAAAAAAATGGGGGGAGGGGTAGCCCACGCTTTGGTGACTTTCCTCCAAGCATCAGCGGGGCGGCCTGAGTGAAGAAAACAAAAGTCAAGCTTGCTTCTCTGGGGTTCTTGTGGGGTGCTCCACTCAATCTCCAAGTCCTGCACGGCTTTGAAGAGAATGCGCACCAGTTCCTTGTAGAAGGATGGCTGTGTGTCTGATGCACCATGTGGAGCCTGGTCCTAGTCTCCATCCAACGCTGTCAGAGACATCTCATCTTCCTCCGCCGGAAACCCAAAGGAAACAGACCTGGCGGCTCCTGGTTCAGGACACAGGCTCTCGGCGACAAACTGAACCGGTTGAGCGAGGGGAGGACGACCACCAGCGGCTCTTTGCCGGCAGAGCTCGTGTGAATTGGGTGGGTCGATCAGACCTCCGCACCACAAGCAGATTTGCGACATCCCGGAACACAGAGAGGGCTGCTTACATTTCAACCTGAATTCAATTTTGCTGCCTATGAAGTCTGTCCTAAAGCATTTCTCGGAGCTGCCATTATGCAGCCAAAGTCATTGTCTCATAAGGCAGCTAGGGAACAAGTCAGCTGTCTAAAGTTTCGGATACAGCCTCTCTCTCTCTCTCTCTCTCTCTCTCTCTCTCTCTCTCTCTCTAATCGAAACAGATACAGAATGGTAAAAGGTCATCATATCCAGCAAGGAAATATTTTTCATCTAATTTACACAAATGTTTTGTGATATCCAGCTGACATTAGCTGGCCATTTCTCAATCCGATGGCTGCAGCCTTCAGAGCTCGCATTTGTAGGCAGCATATGTCATCAAGACCATCTTATTTCAGTATGTTAAATGCATAAATGGGGACTTAAATATGACATAAAGGAATATTAATATAAGCCTTCCTGTTCTAATGTTTTTTCTTTAATATTTTTTTCAAAGACTACATAATAAAACAGTTTTGAACTTGAACGCATGATGCTGTAAATATTATCAGACTTTCTACTTTAAAATTTGTTTTTAACAAAATCTCAGGCTAGTATACGTATTCTCATTACCGAAATAATTAACCTCATTTCCGAAACCTATGTATCATTACCGCAACAGATGCTTATTAAATGTTAATTTTATTAATAGAAGCATAATACTTTGATTTTAAATGCATGTGCAGAATCTCTAAATTATGTTCTTTCAGGTTTGTCATGTCATTTTGAAAATGTGTCAGGTTTCTTCGAAATATAAAAAAAAAATAGTTGTAAATTGTGGAAGGTGTTGCGGTATATGAGCTAAATAAAACAAAATAAAAAAAACGTTAAATTTAAAATAAATATTATTTCAGAATTTCAATTTACTGTGCATGACTATTAATAATCAATTTTTTAAAATGTGAAAATATATTAGCTTTTCTAACAGTGTTGATGTTTTCTGACTGTTGCGGTAATGAGATTTTTTAGGACTTATTTTTGAAATTATGTTACAAAAAGTGTTAAATGATAAGTAAAAGTTTTTAAATTAATGTTCCCATATACTTCAGACTTTGTTTCTAATGTCTGGTGGAAAAAAAGTAAATTTAAGCAATTTTTACATTTTCATGCTTGACATTTTTACAACCAAGTTTTCGTGAGAATCACCCGAGTACACAATATTCTCACCCATCTGGACTGAAGGCCAGAAGAAAGGTTGAGCGGGGGCTGTCTGGTAACTCGACTTTCTGAAAGACCAAATGAAAGCAGCATTACAAAAAAGCATTTAAGCAGTGATTTTGCCTCAACACAACATTTATACCCAACGTGTAGTAGGTTTATAGTAGGTTGATTTCTAGAAAATAAACATACTGATGAAAAACTTTACCAGGGTCTTCCAAATGCATAAGTGTAATAACAGTCTTACTGTTTATTTACAATGCTATTGTCTGTTTTTCCTTACCCCAAAAAATACACAGAGACAACAAATCATATACTTCTAAGACTTCTAAGATTGTGCAAACTAAGACTAAGTGTTTCTGTTAATCTAACAATCTCAAAAAAGCAGACACATAGAAAAATAACTCCTGAACTATCTAAGAATAAATTCTGTTCATTTGTTTATTAACTGTGATAATGATGTTGAATTGAAAACAGCCCCCAACAGTTTCCAGTTGCAGCCCCACACATTTCAGGACACACAGAAGTGAGGAGAGTAATGAAAACATAGCACCATGACGGTAAACAACAGGGGTATTGTAACAAACATTGCTTTCAGAATAATCAAGACACCTGAGATGCAGCTTCAGAGATGTTTGTGTTATATAGTTACCTGACTCCGCCATTTCATATGCTGTGTCTTCTCTTCCACAAACTCCAGTAGAATTCTGTGTGAGCCAAGGCCTTGTGATCCTCGCTCTCGACTAGACAGAATACACACTGAGTTCTTCGGTCTCATCTTCATCTCTACACCCGCTCAATATTTCTCTCTCACAACAGAGCCGTCCGCTGGCCCACCCACACCAGATCACCACTGCTACTGTTGCACCATCATTCTGGGGGGAGAAAAAAGCAATACCTTATTACAAAGCTAATACCCAACTGCTTCATAAAATAGAAAAAAATAAGCTCACAAACCTACACATAGAATCAATGTTTGTGTTAAATTTTTTTTTTACTTTATACGGATTTAATAAAAAAATATTTTCGCAAGAACTTCTTGTTAAGAAAGAGTTTATTCAATCTCAGTGAAATCTGAAATCTTGCAATGTCAAGCACAGTATATTCGACCTTACCACGACTGTAACACCTAATCTTGGTAAAAGCACGTGTGTCAAAGAGATTTTCTATGTGGGGACATCAGCAAATAATGGTCTATCATGCTTATATTACAGGGAAGAGACAGGGCATGCATTTGGGATATATACACATACACACATACATACATACACATTTAAAACGTGGGGGGGGGGGGGGGTAAAACACGTGGATAAAGCGTAACACTCTGACTAGAACTAACTTTAATCTGACAGGCCAGGTACATGACCACGTTTGACTTCAGTTGTTTTACTATAGAAGCACAAAGGAGAAAGTGGACGTTAAACGTAACGTTACACGACTTGCCACCTGTTGACGTTATATTAACGTGTGAACAGTAAAAAAAACTGTAAAGCCACTCAAATATATAATTTACAACTTAAAAGAGTAAGGAAATCAAGATAACTGTCACATAGCAGTTATTAAACCAGAGCGGATGATGCAATGTACCACATGGTTATATTAAATTTCTCAAGTGTTTTCAATGTAAAATGTATTTTAAACAACCACTCTTTTTTTCTTTGGCCTAACTTACCTTTTTTGAAATATTTTAGTCCGATTACACTCCTTGAAATCTTGAATATAAACTAAAAAAATTACGTTGGGGCAGTGACGTTGCCTGAATCTTCAGTCATAATTTAATTTCGGGTTTGTAACAAAGACAGTTATGATTAACGTTACTCCTGTTTATTCCTGATAGTTATGTACATTGGATGTGTGCTCCTGCTGCTGCTCAAAACCTCCTGCCAAAACGCGTGTAGGCAAAGGCAACAGAGCGCAGAGCCGAAATAATCAATTACCGAAAACATCGATCACCACATCAGCTGACTGGTCGTTGTATTAAATACTTTGCCATTGGTGCACATTTTGCTTAAATTCTACACAGTTGTACAGCCGTGGCCAAAAGTTCTGAGAATGTCACAAATATTAATTTTCACAAAGTCTGCTGCTTCAGTGTTTTTGATCTTTGTCAGATGTTATCCTGAAGTAAAATTACAAGCATTTCATAAGTGGCAAATGTTTTTATTTACGATTAAATTTATGCAAAGATACCTTTTTCAAAACCTCTGCAATTCGCCCTGGCATGCTGTCTATCAACTCCTGACTTATGGAAGCCCATTCTTGCATAATCAATGCTTGGGGTTTGTCAGAATTTGTAGGTTTTTGTTTCCTCTTGAGGATTGACCACATATTCTCCGTGGGATTAACTAAATCGGTCTAAATAATGTTTGAGTGTGTCCATATTTGTTATGAGATTTTTTTATAATAAATTATGAGTTTGTTGTTAATTTAAAATATGATTATATTGTGGTTTTTCATTGTTTATATCATAAATACTACGTTGTTTTGTTTCTTTTTTGTGTATTATTTGCATATACGCAAAAAATACATTTACAGAGCAACTGTTTTCAACCTTTTAACGTTACAGGTTTTGCATATTAATAATCCAATGCCACTCTTATAACGTAATCCCATGCACATAAACGCGCTCATTAAACAAAGAAATATTGTTACATTAAGTGGAATTTCATAATAAGTCCATCCTCTTTTTAAAGCAGCCAATCACGTTACGGCATTTAAAGCTGCAGAATAAACTGACCAATAGAAGCGTTCCTCAACCCGGAAACCCGTGCAGCTCTTGTGTTTGCCAAGTCGGCCGGGCAGGCAACGATTCTTCATAGAGCTTACTGTAGTTCTCGCAGTTCTCGCTCCCAAGTATGGATTTACATTTTCTGATCCTGGTGTTTCTCTTTGATTTCAGTCTTGCCAATGAAACTAACACACTCAGATTTGTCACTGTGGTGAGTATGCATCTGTCCATGAAAGACTGTGATTGCCAGATTGTGTTCATGTAAATTTTGGCTGCAGCTGGTTAGACAGAAACATCTCATTATAAAAGGACACAGACACTTATTATGTAAAACAGATTTGTTTTATTTAAGCGTAAACGCTGTGTGTTTAGTAGAGTTGTTGTGAAAATGAATTGTGTGTTCCTGTCAGCTATTGATGTTCGTCTTGTTCGCAGTGTTTTGTTTATTTACAGTATCAGTTTGGATTTAAACTGTATTTAGCCTACCCTTTTATGTGAATGATAATGTCTGCTAACAATCTGCAACAAACAGCCTTTTACTGGCTAACAACTTTATTGTTTTGGCACTTGTTCTCGACTTAAACATTGACCATTGTTTATTTAAACTTGCTCAGTCTGCGGTTCACATGATCAAAAGGTCGTCTTGCTGCTTTGGTTTCATCGCAAACAAAAGTTTAGTTTATGTCAACCTAAAAGTAATTGTAACATGGCTATAGTTTAAGGCACCTGTATTAAACATACTCTGTTTGGAAAGAGATTCAGAAAAGTAGGTGTTTATTTTATAGATTTGCTGTTAAGTTACCATTCTGTAAATAAAAAAAGAGATAAGGCAGTCACTTTGAACAGATCCAGAACTGGAAAGTCAGGAATATATTGTGATAGACATTCAACACAGCTGATTTCTATAAAAGACAGAGATAAGGAAATAGATCTGCTTGTGGTGTGTGGAGTTTATGACCACATGACAAGATCAATTTCCTAACTGGAATTGCTCAGTATTACATCCTCCAAAAAGCAGACTGCAATCCCCCATACTAATGAAATGTTTACTTCCTCTCAGCTCTATCGTCATGGTGACAGATCTCCAATTAGGGCCTATCCGACTGACCCCTACCAGGAGAGCGCCTGGCCCCAAGGTTTTGGACAACTTTCTAAGGTAACGCACACATACCTAGGGGCTTTATGCTGCTAAACACAAACATACCTTTTGTTTAAATGGTTACATGCTATACAATGAGTGTCTAATTAAACAATAGTGTGAGGCATTTATTTTGAAAACTATAGTCATAATGACTGGTTGTCTCTGGTTGTCTAATGTGATGGCAACAAACACTCCCTTAAGGAATCATGAAACCCCAAAACAAAGGCAGTCAAGCTAATTGTCATCTTCAAGCACTTACCCTTTCATCTACATTAGTGGTCAGGCCATTGAAGCGACACGCAATCTTAAAATCCTAGACTTGCATGTCTATAGTGATCTTTTGTGGACCTTAAAGGGATAGTTCACCCTAAAATAAAAATTCTGTCATCATTTACTTCCCCTCAAGTTGTCCCAAACCTGTTTGAATTTCTTTGTTCTGCTGAATGCAAAGTAAGATATTTTGAACAATGTTTGTAATCAAACAGTTTTGGGGCACCATTGACTACCATAGTATTTTTATACTACTATTTTTAGTCATGCAGCTCCTTACCTTTGGAACTTGCTGCCACAGGATGTGCAAAACAGTGGTAGTCTCTTTGTTTTATAAATCTCGTCTTAAGACCCATCTTTTCCGGGTGGCTTTCATGTGATTTTTTTTGTTTTTGTTTTAATATTGGTTTTTATGGTTTTGACATTGTGTATATCATTACTACTGACTGTTTTACTGTGTTTGTAAGGTGTCCTTGAGTGTCATGTAAGGCGCCTTAAAATAAAATGTATTATTATTATTACTGTGGAAATCAATGGTGCTCCAAAACTGCTTGATTAAAACATTCATCAAAATATCATTCAGCATAACAAAGAAATTGGTACTTAAGGGTATATAATATCTCTTTAAATTCCACGAAAGATGTGTAAGTCTAGGTTTTTAGATTGTTTTTTTCCTCGTTTCACATCATACCGTAGGAAAAGAGTCCCTGCTTTGCATTCTGTAGTGCTCTTTGTATGCTAGTAAAAATGCATTAGTTTTTCTACCACATCTGTATTGTTTCCTTTGTTATGCGACATGATGATAACAGAATGTGTTTTTATTTTCCTCAATTTTCAAGGAGGGAATGAGGCAGCACTTTGAACTGGGACAGTTTTTAAGGAAACGCTACACAGGATTCCTGAGTGAAGACTACGACCGACATGAGGTCACTAATTGAAACTTAAATTTTAATTGAAACATGTTTAAACTTATAGATTGATAAGCCCTATTACTTGTGTATTGTTGTGCTTACTTGAGCCAGATTTATTGGATTTCATTTTCTATACATTAACACTGCTTGCTTTGTGTTGTAGATCTATATACGAAGTACAGATATTGACCGGACTCTAATGAGTGCAGAAGTAAACCTGGCTGGTCTGTTCCCACCTAACCGTTCTCAGATCTTTAATCCAGATCTAAAGTGGCAGCCAATACCCATTCACACGGTTCCAGAAGATGAAGAGAGGGTAAGAGAGCTCTTTTCGCACTTTCTTGACACCCTTTGGCCCTTATATCCTGCTGTGTTAATATTTGTACAGCATCAAGTGTCTCTGTATGTTTAAAAACTGTTCCCATGAACACTCGAGATGGTAACAGTGTGTTTTCTTTTCCAGCTGCTCGCGTTTCCAGTAGCAAACTGTCCTCGCTACGAAGAGCTCTTGAATGAGACTTTTAAGTCAGACAGCTTTGTTAACGTGACCAACACCTACAAGGCAAGTTGTCAAGTTTTTCTGTAGTAGCAGCTCATTGTGCCTCTGCTTATAATCTTTCCAGCAAATAACATGTTCACAGCTATAATGATAGACTGTTACACAGTGCACCATGCAGTCTTGTGATTTAGGGTTAAATAGTGATGTCATTTTGTTTTCTGCAGGACTTTATAGAGATGGTGAGAAATAAAACCGGTTTGAATGCAGTCTCCGTTGAGAACGTTTGGAGTGTTCATGACACATTGTTTTGTGAGGTAAGTTTCTTCTACAAATTACTGACACTTTATTTATATATGTTGATATTCTGTCATTCATTATTGTTTTTTTTTAATCCACTCCATTTGTTTCTTAACACAATAATTTATCCTTTTTATGTCCTTTTACACTACACAGCAGAACCACTCTTCCACGTATAGAAACTGCCTATTGCACCCATTTACTGCATTTCAAAAATGTCTTATGAATTCTCATATTTGTCAGTAATTCTCTCTGATTCTGTAAATCTGTTACCAGGCAAAGCATGGGCTGAAACCGCCTTCCTGGGTTACTCCAGATGTGATGGCGACACTAGAGGTGTTGAAGAACTTTGGTTTTCAAATCATGTTTGGAGTCTATAAAAGAAAGGAGAAATCCAGGCTTCAAGGAGGTGAGAGCTTTACTCATTTTCATAGTAACACAGTTTTTCACTTTAAAGCAAACATAGGCAATTAAGTTTGTTCTACAGTGTTGTTGGAACATAAGGAGCGGCTGCTACATGAAATAAATAGACACCTGGGTAAATACAGTAGCCCCTAAAAATATGCTTTACATACAAAGATACGTTTAAGATTAGTGTGCCAGAGGGAGCATTTCACATGACCTCACAGGGAAGCAGATGATTGTGACAAATGTATTATTAGTTATAATGTTTACATTTGCAAGCTAGTACGCTAGTAGCTTTCTATGCTCACTAGGTTAAAACTGAGGCGATTTCTCCTAAGCAATTGTATTTGACAAAATGTTTGTGACGCATTTTCATGGGTGCATTTATTTATTTATTTATTTATTTTATTTGTTTAGTTATCAGGGACATTGTACATTAATAAAACATTTCTGTAAATGCACCAAAATTAGCCGAGGGCTATTTTCACCTGTTGTCCCTGGACAGAATGTTGCAAGTCATCCTAAAAGGAAATACGCTAAGTAAATAAGAACATCACATTCAGGCAGTTGTTTTGTTTCCTGATGCAAGAATTGATGAATCACCCCGATTAAAATCCTAAATATCTAACATGTTTGACATGATCAGGCCAGCCCCGATTTGATTGCGAGCACATCAGGAGGTTTAACATTTGATCTGTAAGCATCACACATTATGTGAAAGACAATTGTGACATGCTTGTTCAGTATGTGACCGCTGCAAACCCGGAGCAATGGGCAGCTATCACTGCAGAATCCGGGGAGGTGTTCACATACTTTTTAAAGTAAGGAATTTAATGTAAAAGTGGACTGTACTGAAGATTGGATTACACAAAAGTTGCCACAGGATTGTTGCGACAATAATCTTGTGATATTTTAAGTGTTGTCTTGACACTCTTTATCTTACAGGCCTGTTGTTAGATCAGATCATTAAGAATATCTCAGCTGCAGCAGATCCAGGCTCAAAACAGGAAGTGAAGATGATCGTATACTCCGCAGTAAGTCGTGTGACACAGACATCAGCATTAAAAAAGCCTAAGGTTTTATTGTCAGTACACACCTTAAGAAAATAAGTTATGCTTAGAGAAAGCAGTTCCTGTAATGTGATCTGTTTCCTCACCAGCATGACTCAACAGTTGTAGCCCTGCAGGAAGCTCTAAATGTCTTCAGTGGATTGCAGCCACCTTATGCCTCTTGCCATATATTTGAACTTCACCAGGAGAAGAATGGGTAACACATCAAGTGCATTGTCCAAAAATTACATTTCTGCAAGATGCTAAAATAAGTCTAAAGTTACCAAATATTCTATTGCCGTTTTGTCTCTTACAGGTCATTTTCAATAGAGATGTTTTATCGCAATGACAGCTCTGTGTCTGAGCCGTATGCCGTGTCTTTACCGGGTTGTTCTCAGCGCTGCCCCCTTCAGGACTTCTTGAAGCTCACGCATGATGTTATTCCTCAAGATTGGAATCGAGAGTGTCAGATAGGCAAAAATACTACAGACACTGGTAAACTCACTCTTCTATATTAATAAATGCTCCCTACTGCTTACATCTTATGTGTTTTTATGGAAATTTTTATATTTATATATTTAATATACCCTAGTCAACATTTCAAGTAGATCAAAAGGGTTCATCAAAGTCTAGTGCTAATAAGTCTTGTTCAAACTTTTAAGATAACTATCGTAAAAGTTTTGATCCACTTTAAATGTTGACATACACATATACACATACATATATACATAATAAACTCGTCCAAACTATGGCAACACAAATGTAACTGTGGGAGTTATGTTGGTGACTAAAAGCATCCAAAATAAATCAAAACTGTTAATTTTTATCATCTGAAGTGTAGTCACCCTTTGCCTAGATATTGCAAAACCATACTCGGGTCATTTTATCAAGAATGCTTCTTAAAGTTTCACATAAGGATGATTTTTCAAAAGAATATTGAAGTTCACATTTAATCTGTGCTCTTATTGACTGCTTTTCCTTCAAAAATATTTTAAAATATTTTTTTTGTTTTCTAATAACAGAAATTAATCTGTTTGGCAGAGTTATATTTTTGTCTACAAAAGTCATTTCAAGCATTTAACCATATACCATCAGATTAAATGATTTAAAGATCATAGTTAACATTTCAGTCGTGTGAAAATATATATATATATATATATATATATATATTTCTATAAATAATAATACAAATAAATTGCTGTCTATATATATATATACACTTTTTTTCTTATGGTTCTCTTTCATATATGTTTGTAGAGGTCATCATTGGACTGGCAATATGTGGCTGTCTGCTCTTCCTTTTGGTTTTACTGCTGTTAGTACTGCTGTGCAGGCAAAAAGAGCCAGCGGCTGGCTACAGTCATGTCATAAATGAAAGTGACTCCTGACAATCATACCGGCTCCTCCGCAAAGAAGAATTCTGGGACAGTGAAGAGGACCTGTGAGGACACCGCACCAACATATCAAAGAAACTTAAAGCCATCGCAGACAGTCTTTACTTTCTTCAGTCCAAACCTTTATTTATTTTAAGGGGGACTTGATAATGCTTTAAGTACATTCTTAGAACTGCAAAACAGAGAAAAGGGAACCAATTGTTGCAGTAGTGTCCATGGTAGTAACAGCTCTCTTTATTGGCCAAGAAGTTTACAAAAGTGTAAAGGAGGAGCTTAAACTTGACTGTGAAGCTCAGAATAACCCTGAGAGATGTGGACAGTATGAATAAACTTCTGTCCTCTCTGAAGCTTAAGGACTATTGGCTTGCCCTTTTTGTGGGCGTGGCTTATTAGTTCTACTGTTGTTAAGTACTTTCTTTTAAAGATTCAGGGGGTG
This sequence comes from Paramisgurnus dabryanus, assembly GCF_030506205.2. Lineage (NCBI taxonomy): Eukaryota > Metazoa > Chordata > Actinopteri > Cypriniformes > Cobitidae > Paramisgurnus > Paramisgurnus dabryanus. The sequence goes on from NC_133338.1 coordinate 34,749,219, forward strand.
CAATTAAATGTTTTCAGGTTAGGTTACTATGGATATCATTTTAAGGGATTTCACAAAGTTGGACTACTAGACGCACATCAAGGCCTTGCATTGGGATAATGTAATGGACTATGCTCATGCTTTTTATGAGATGATTTCTTTTTAATTCACAAAAACAGCGACAGAATAGTTTATGATATTTGTAAATTTCAGAATAACAGCGTTTGTTTTTTTCTCTGTATTCAAATTCTGTAAATTTGTTGCTGAATGTTCCTGATATAATGTTGTTCCATTCCACCATCATCACCACTCGACTTTAAATAAAAATGTAAACTTAATTTTGAAAAATATTGACACCATACAATAATAATTGAGTTCCAATTATGTCATAGTTAATTCAAAATTGTAGCGTTTGATAAAAATGGCAAATAAAGAATTATGAGGGAATATTTTTATTCATTACAATCATTCCAAACTGTCTTAATTGCCAAACATGTCTGTTATTTTGAATAAATGTTATTGTTTGCATTTTGAGTCATTGCATTTTTACTTTCTCCCCAGCAAACATGATGTTTACATGATGAAATATCATACATCACAAGTTATTTAACCAAATTCAGGTTTATTTTGGATAAAATTGGGATACTTGAAGCCAGACTATATTGGGTCTGTAGTACTGTAAAATGACAGCTATAGATTGCTAGGTCTGCTCATAGCTCCACTGTTCCGATGTCCTTCAGATTTGTGGGCAGAATTATAATAAAATGACATATTAAAAGCGAGGTGCACGATCTCTGAAAGCCAATTTGAACATTTGAAATCACCTAAACAGACACAGCCCTACCCAATAGACTCTGGACCTTCTTTTGATAGACCCGCCCCACACATACGCAACCCGGCCCAAGTGTTTTTAAAAAATCGTGCACACTACCTTCAAGTATAATAATGTAATGTTGTTTTACAAACAAGATGCATCTAATAAGCAACTGATCAACTTTTGTCCTTTTTTATTTTTATTGAATGCAAAGGATGGTTGACACAATGGTTAAACGCACATCTTTTAATAGATCACAAACATCTTGTTAATAGTTAAAATGGAGTCTTATAATTCATATGCATAACAACACCTTTACAGAATATTTCAGGAGCTCAGAAGCAAAAGCCTCTAAACGCAACCTCCGTTAAAAATGCGCTCGGCACATATTATACATTACTCAAATAATTTCACCTCAGATCATTCAGAAATACCGGTTTGTTGACAAGAAGTGTCTGATAAAAATGCTCATTTACAACATATCAGATGCACTTAGAGTGTTTTGCATCTGAGCTTTTCATTTATTGTCAGAGGAAAACATTGGAACCCAATGTGTTCCTGCTAAGAAGGTAACCACATATTCCAAAATTGAGAATTAGTCAGGAACAACCCATACTGGTTTATGCAGGTAGTATGATATAATGTAGCAGAGTATCAATGTTATATGCTAAAAGCATTTCACAATACAATTCTTTTACACATTTTCCCAAAGAAATTAATTCTTTGAAGAGTTACTGTACTTCTTAATATAGTTTTTTAATAGAAATTTTGTCCACCTATAAGTGAACTTTCATCTGGACCAGTCCAGATCAGTGCATATGTTTGAGAAAATCAATTTAACAGTCAGAAAGCACCAATTTACATTAACAACAAACACATACTGAGACTCATTTCAAAAGACATTACCTCATTTTTCTTTCTCATTCTGTGATTCAATTTCTACATCGTACCACACTTCGCTTTGCAAAATCAGCCTGCAAGAAGTGCTGTTGAAATCTCCTGTGTTTGTACTTTTTCAAAAATGTAAATGATGCAAATCTGAAATGGATTTTAAACTTTAAATGTTCAGTCTAATCCCTGTGCACATCCATTACGACAACGTAATGAGACTCAAAGGCAGTTTAAAACACTACACGGTCTAAGCAACATTAAAACCCTTATGGATAACACTAAACACAAACACACACACACATACATACGTGCGCACACAAAAAATATTCTTGCAGTATCTCACACGCTGTTCCTGCTTCAAGCTACTTTGACCTTTAACTTTTACACTCAACATTCAACTGTCAAAGGTACCATGGGCCACAGCACAAAGTTACCATCATAAAACTAAAGATACACTGTTATGGAATGATGTATGCATGTTTTCTGAGAGAGTGAGCAAAGGAAGAGAGAAATGTTGATTGTCTGCTCAAGGTCAAAGGTTGGGAGCGTGTGAGGTAATAATCTGATCAGGCGATAGCTTTGGCCTCAGGCAGGAAAGCCTCCCAGCATTTCACAAGCTGGTTGAAGATAAGGAACAATTAACAAATGGCTACATACTGTAATAGGGCAAAACACACACACACACACACACACACACACACACACACACACACACTTACCCGATGCTGGGTGTGAAGCAGGGACTCAATATATTTCACTATGTGCTGTTTAAAATCTCTGGTTTTCTCTTTCTGTAAAGACAACACCGTAATATTGATGACTTCCATGTATACTTGAATTGATCAGTATATTTAACACTTCTGTGAATGCTGATCATCACCCAGTTACCAAAAACAAAATATCTTGAGTCCAGTACCCCCAAATTTCTGAGGTGATTTTCTCCCTGCCATCTATCCAACAGCCTCCAGCATATTTAATATTAAAGGGATGGACTCTCAAGGCTTTTGCAACTTTGTTTTTTTGTGTGGTGCGGAGTATAACACAATCCATCTTACCTCAAACCTGAGCACTTCTTTGCGCACTGTACAGGTGACTCTTTCAAAATCTCTTTCATACTGACTGACTTTAGACTCCCACTATGCAGAAATACAAAGAAAGCCGGCGGTTAACAGCAAATTTGTTACCAGTCTTTTATTATATAATAATAACTATTAAATAACAATTTGTTAATATGAACAGGTTAAGATTTGCTTTGTGTTGCCCTAAGGTACATGCATGATGCATTATACATTATTAAATCGCTTCCTTGATTCTGATTGGTCAATCGCAACATCCAGCGATTAAATATTTTTGTGTAATGACCAATAAACTGAATAATTAACTATTGTCACTGGCAACCAATTTTCAATTGTTATTGCCAGACCCGGAGATCAGCTGAATGAATTCCAGAACGGTAAGAATCAAATTTTTAACTCTAGGGGAGCTGGAAAATTAGCATATTTTTAAGCCAAGACACAAACATCAAGCACAATTTGGTTTAATTTGTAAATATATTCTGATATACGTTATTAGTTGCATATTTATATTTCATTTATTTTTAAGTTTTCAACTGCAGCTGTCAAGATGACTCATTGAACCCAAATGCGGCTGTTGTTATCTGTAAATAACATACCTCAGAATGTTGCAACTGGCCAATCAGAATCAAGCATTCCAGAGCGCTGTGTAATAAAATGGGATGTTGAGCATTTATCTGTTCATTGCCTCTACTTTATTTGTTTAATGTTGACGTTTAACCTCATTTATGTCATCTTTAGCCTGCTGCAGTTTGTCGGGTTTGTTTGCCCAGAGCAGTTTGGCCTCTGCCTCTCGTTTCTTCTGAAGTGTGCTTTGAGCCTCCTGCAGACGTTGCCACACCTTTATCCTCTGCTCAAAACAGCACTGAGGGCCACAAAGTAAACAACATTATCACATTAAAAACTTCTACTATTTTCTAACCATGTTCAGCCGATTATTATGAGCTCAGGTTAATTGTAAGGCATTCACACATCAAGACATTTTGAGTTACCTTTAGCTTAACTAGCTAAGCACACTGCCAACAATGGCAACACCATGGATTCGATTCCCAAGCATACCAATATAATGTGTAGCTTTAATGCACAGTTTAAATATTAAAGCATTTGCCAAATGCCTCTACAGGTTATGTTAATGTAATATGCACTGATATTATTTATGTGATGGGCTTTGGGTTATGTAGATAAGTGGTTGTGCACTCCTACCCTCACAGCCCCTAGCAGTCTGACATAGTCGGCCATGAGCTCTCCAAGAATGAAGAAATCACTGAAGACTTGTTGCTGGTGGAGCTGCTCCATCTTATCATCCACCTCGGCCAGCTGTGACAGTGCACGAGACAGCGCAGAGTTCTCCTCCACACTGCCCAGCATCGCTACACTTTTACTGAACACCGCTGTGTTGTTACACAACTCTATGGGATAGACAGACACCATGGTTTACATAAAACAATGGACTTATGAGGGCATACACACCAAACATGAAGCATCACGTTCCTCGCTCTAGATTACTCGCGGGACTTAATTTCGTGTCATGTTAATTTTTGAGTTGAAGATTTTCCACTCAGGCGAATAGAGTGTTTTTGCGGCAATCGTGTCGGCCAATATGTGTCATTCGCATCGCCCCCAAATACTATTATTGTCTTTGCATTGACTTTGTATGTAATCTACTTACACAAATCATTAAATTCGGGCTATATATATATATATATATATATATATATAGTAAGAAAAGTCTTGAAGACTGTTGAAAAGTTCTTGAAATTAAATTAATGTGAATCTGTGATCCTGTAGTGTTCCTGTAGCTCAATTGACCTATTGCTAAGCCTCGCCTTAGTTACCATTCCCAGCTCGGACAAACACACGGTTGCTAGCTGTTTTACAATGGGAGCAGACAGGTTTTAAAAACCTTTTCCAAGGATGTTTTTGATATATTTTGGACACTGAAGGACCACCAAGTAGGACTTAAATATGCCACAGAGGGATACATAAAAGATTTGAATATAAATATGGTGTGAAACAAGATTAATTTGAAAGCGAGGGTTTACAGATCACAATGCAAGCAGGAGAAGCTTACGCTAATGTTACGGTCATCACGATCGCAGATGACAGGATCAGGATTAACACTGTTCATGTACCGCAGGGTAAGATTAAATCTGCATACGAGGGGCGGGGCTTAGCAATAGGTTAATTGGTAGGGCATTGGGTTAGCAACGTATAGGTCATGGGTTTAATTCCAGGGAACACACATACTGACTAAAAAGTATTGATTTAATTTGTCCCTAGCCACTTTGGATAAACGAGCCGCTAAATGCCTAAATGTAAATTCATTTGTTAAACAGTGTAGCATGAAACAGCGTACTTTTCACTCTCACCTTTCCTGTGGTTTACTAACGAGTCAACAGCAGTGTGAAGCCTCCTCAACAGCTGCTCCTCATTCTCCACCTCCTGAAGCTTACTTTCAAACCACTGTCACACACACACACACACACACACACACACACACACACACACACACACACACACACACACACACACACACACACACACACACACACACACACACACACACACACAGGTGTCAAACTTCTGCAAAATGCAACAGATAGTGAAAGTATATGTCTGTAGGTGCAGGAACTGATATCCTCTTACATTATCTGATTCATTTATTTTAACAGTCATCTTGTTCACTGCATTTGATGCTCTGTTTATCATCTTTAACAGGCCAGATCCACTCAAAGTCTGAGTATTCACCGCTCTGGGCAACTAAAACACACGCATACACAATTACACATTACAATATTAAAGGTGACATAGAATGATTGAACTTATCCTTGTTCTGTGATGTGACATGTAGACAAAAATGTTTTTGTTTGGGTCTGTAATGCCTTAGAAGCTTCCTAAAAACCTCTCTCAGATATTAGGGTGTGGGATTTTAAACAAGTGGTTTTGCAACTATTTGGCTCCCCCTACTGGCTTAACTTGCAATCTCATTACTGATTGGTTGAATTTGCTGCCACTCAAAAAATGTAGCCAATTATTTTAAAGCGGAGGGGCAGTTAGATGCCTGTGATGTCATAAGCATCAGTTTTTCAGATTGAGCCGTTTTCTGGCTGACATTTCTAAAAGAGGAATTTCTATGAGACTGAGGTGTTTAGCATAGCATGTCTAGAACTTTTTGTATGTTTGTGAATGCGGGTAGACTACCATTATTCAACAAAGACAAGGTAAAAATGGTTTATCATTCTCTGTCCCCTTTTAAAATCTCTCTTAAAACTGATGTGTCTAATATGGATATGATCACCTCATCTCTTTCTAAAAACTCTCGAACATCGGGGTCTTGCAGCAGAGATGGATGGGCTACTACCCTCTGCAGATATCTGCAAAAAATACAAACAGCCAGTTAGTAAATATCACAAGAGAGATACAAATCGCAACTGTGTAAGTGAACATGTTCTGGGTGTATTTATAATAATGCACGAGTTCACCTCTCCAGCGCTGCTCGTCTCTTCTCCACAAACTCTGCTGAGGAGGAGTCCTCCTTCCCCACCTTCACTTTAGTCATTCCTGTAACACCAAACCATGAGAATGATTAAGCTCCGCCCACATTGACATCAACGTGCAATTATTTATTGGCAATTTCCAGGGAAATAAATGACTGTTGTGACGTCACCCTAGAAATGTTAAGTACACATGTCTGGATCAAACAGAAAGCAAGACTCTTTACCCACTACGCTTTTCTGAGGTGGCGGTGGGATGACGCAGCCTAGCAAGGAGTGTTTTGCCGAAAGCTTTTCGTAAAGTCCCAGAAAATCGCTGAAACGCCGGCGCACAGAAAACATCTTATTACGAAACATGGGCAATGTAGTCTGAAAAGAGAGAGAAGCACAAAAAGAGCACATAATGTTGATTTTAAAAAAAATCAAACAACCTAAATAATGATTAAAAAGAGAGATTTTTGTTGAACCTGAGTTGACACTTTGTAAGACATATAGGCATTCATGCCATCTCCTGTGACACAGTAAACAAAACAAAAAACATAGTCACAATACAAGCAAAAAAGGCTCAATACAGACCGGCTTTATTATGCACACATACCAATTTTCTCTGGGTTGGTGACTGCAACGTTCAGCTCAAACTGATCTTGGCTTTCCTCCTCCTCAAGCTGTTAAAATGTACCAGCATGTAGTTAGAATTAAGATTCTTTATAAATAATTCATTAATGCAACTGAAGGCACATGACGGCTCTTGTTTCAGTACCTCCTCCATGGTCTTGTTCACAATACTGGGTTTGTGAATGGAGTTAGGCACATGTATGGTGTTGCATGCCGATGCAGTCGGGCCAATAATCTCTCTTCTGCCTTGACTGGTGGTGTTGGTAAGGGTCAGTTCTACAGTGGCTTCTGCAGACAAGACATCTTTACATGATCAGTGGATGTCTCACTGTTTTACAGACAAAGGAGGAATTTATTATTTAAATCAAGTGTCTTTATGCATGTATTGCTCATTACAAAATGAAGAAAAAAATACCAGTAAACAGATCCAGTTCTTCATCAGAGTGAAGACCATTAGTGGTGGTCCTGATGTAAGACCCCTCCTCACTGAAAATATCACCATCAGGACCCTCATCAGGACCGGATGTGGGTGTGATCGGTATACTCTGCAAAAAGATTAAATAAAGGCATTAACGGCTGACTGTCACCTATATTAAGTTAGTTGCTAAATTGAGCTAAGCGAACAGCTAGCTTTTGTTAAATGACACCTTAATATTCACGCTTATCCGACTTGGTTAAATTATGATAAACATTTATTCCAAAACAAGTGTCTCACTCTCGCCCCGATAAATATGTCCTCCCCTTCATCATCTTCGTCGCTGTCCGGTACTCGAGGGTCTAATTCAGCCTCCAGGTCTTCGTTGTCGGGAAAAGGAGGAGGATTCCGTCCACAGCTGGCCGACATCGTTTTGCAACCGTTTTGAAGACAATCCTCAAGTCAATCCAACTGACCAAGTTTTGAATTTGCAGTAATTTCAAGCTGGCCGTATGTCACAGGTAATTCGGGATGAAATTTCACTGCTAGGTAACCTCAAACGACTTAAAAACATCCGCGGACCTCTCTGCGCTCTCGGGTTTAGAAAAGGCGCCGGAGCGACACCTGGTGGCCTGGAGGATATACTGTATGTTTTTCAACTACAAGCACATATTAAAACACATTGACAAACCCTGTGTGTCTCATGATCTACTCTTGAGGTAAAAGCATTGCAATAGTCATAGCTTAATTCGTCAATATTTAAAATATCAAGGTTATATTTACACAGAATTTTTTGTAGAAAATAATAAACGACAAACATACTTCAGTTGGGTTTTCAATCAATCAATCAATCAATCAAGTTCATTTTATTCAGCCATGATGTCATTACAAACACAAAATAATCACATCCACAACATAATTATAACTTTGAATGCTGAATAGGAGCATGATGAAGAAAAAAAGTCTTATATTTCATGCCCCTTGGCTTTACCCAATAATGTGATCATCTAACACAGAATAGATAAGCGTGCCGTTTTTTCCCTCGTTTTTCCCTATCGCAATTGTACTTCACGTCTAAATAATTGACAGTTTCAAATTTATCAAACATTAGATCTTATGTTTCACTTTATTCGTTTTTTCCAAGTAGATTATTTTAAATCGTGTAACATGATTTTTGAACAATGTCCAAAGAGTTCCATAAACTGATCCCAATTACCATAAATCCTTTTTGTTTTCACAGTAACATTATGCTTTCATTCAAACTGACATACAACAAGATTATTGGTTTCCTTTAAAACTGGGAGCTATGATATTACCATATTGGAAAATAACTCTGAGTCAACCTAAACTGGTTTGTTGGTATTGGTTGGTTGAAGAGCTACGTGCTTAAACACAGGCAAACTCTACGATTAACAGCTAAAACCAGCAATCCAGGTTAGGTTGGTTTAAACCTTACCGGCATTGGAATTTTACACAAATATTTTAGGCATGGGCTGCGTGCAAAAGAACAAACAACACCAGAACATTTTTGCAAGTGTTCTGTTTAATAAAATAATTCATTATAATTTCATGATTCAAAATGGTTGCTTGAAAAGACAACTAGTGTACAATAATTACTGGCTCAGAGCAAATACATTTAAAAAAATAGATTATCTTATACATTTCAGGAGATCATCTTATAAATTTCATTGCACTGGTTTGGTGAATGTTCCTGTTGACATCAAAAATGGATTATTTTAAATTCAGTGAGGAGGGCTACAATAAGGAAGACGACATAGAAGATCAGGAGAAAAATGCCATAGACTCGATTCAGGTGGAAACACTGCATAGGAACCAGTACGAAAGATAAGACCAGAGATAGACCCAGTGCTCCAGACAGAACCCAGCACAGCATGCCCTCCGGCTCCAGCTGAACAAAGCACACAGACACATCTAAAACACTAGTAACATTAACCTAACTAAAAAAAATACTTGTGACGCGTGCTTACTATCTAGCTTTACATTTATGCTCTTATTAATGACAGCCAAGACATAGAACAAAAATCATACCATCACAACATGACTGCCGTGGAACATCTGCAGCAGACAGCCCAGACCCACACCAATCAGCATATCTGAGACAGTTAAAGACAAACTGTACAAACATATCTCTGTGGTAATGGGTCAAAAGTATTGACCTAAATAATATACCTAGAGATTTAAAATATTGCAAATATATGATTATGATATAAAGGACAGTCTTAAAAGCACATGCACAAAGAGCACACAAGTTAAAGGATACTGAAGATAATGCCCCCAAAACATGCTGAGATGGCCATCCGTGGGTATCCCTGACGGGCTATAGTAATATCTGCAAAGCAATCTGTAAAAAAACACACATCTCACATCTGGCCTAACACTGGATAAGGTATACAAGTAGGTGCTTCAGTGTTTAATGTGCATGATCTTTTCCATAGAAAATGATAGTAAAGGGATACTACTATGGGCAAAAACATTTACATCTATACATTTCCTTTATCAATATGCTTTTTCCCAAGAGTCAAACACATGACTTTTGCATTGCTAACCCAATACTCTACTAACTGAGCTATAGCAACACTGAATGTGTTTACATGCACAGAATAAGCTGATAAATAGCAAAAATCTGCGTATTATAGAAAACTGTTTTCACTGACAAGCTGGGAAATATCGCGTTCACTATCGCGGATGAATCCCCTGTGATTATGAATGCGATATTTCCCCGCTTGTCAGTGAACTACGGCTCTGTGTAGTAAATGCCGCTCCATCTAAAAGAAGCAGCTAATGGCAATAAGTTACTAATCAAGGAACGTGCAGCCCTAGTTTACAAGCAAATCAATAAACCGGCTATGCAGAAAACTGTGTTTACATGGAACTTGGAGATTTGTCAGGTTTCTCACAGGCAGTGACGTCACCGCCTATAGTACGTAATAGTCGTTCAAAAAGCCGGCTGCATATCTGTCCTAAGCTATACTGTTGTATCTCTTCTTGTGTCTGCAGAACCTATAAATGTAATCGGCGTAAAAGTGAGAGCTCTCAGCGTCAATAAGTGCGTTTACATGCACAGACTTACACCAATTATGCTTAATAAACTGATAATGTGTTGGGTCATGTAAACGCGTAAAACAGTTTTCTTTTATCGGAGAAAGCCCATAAACAGCGTTAGCAAAAAAAAAGATCGGATTCGGCACAGGTAGTTTTTGGTCAATACCCTGATTTCGCATTGCATGTAAACATCTTAACCGGCTTTCTCGCAGTTTTCTTAATGTGCGCATGTCTCCGTGAGTCAAAGATAAACGTCACACGCGGAAGGCAAGCACAAAGTAACGCATAAAAGTGTCCTCTCGACTCATGCAGTTGGCAGAGAAACTGTGAAAATAAAAGCTCATGTTACATTTACAGATTCAGGAGACATGAGAAGAGATACAACAATAGCTTAAGACACGTTTCCCATCAGCTTTTTGAACTACAACCCCAAAACAGAAAAAGTTGGGACACTGTAGAAATTGTGAGTAAAAAAGGAATGGAATAATTTACAAATCTCATAAACTTATATTTTATTCACAATAGAATATAGATAACAAATCAAATGTTGAAAGTGATACATTTTGAAATGTCATGCCAAATATTGGCTCATTTTGGATTTCATGAGAGCTACACATTCCAAAAAAAGTTGGGACAGGTAGCAATAAGAGGCCAGAAAAGTTAAATGTACATATAAAGGAACAGCTGGAGGAGGACCAATGTTTAGGAATGGGAATGTTGTCCCATTCTTGTCTAATACAGACTCTAGTTGCTCAACTGTCTTAGGTCTTCTTTGTTGCATCTTCCTCTTTATGATGCGCCAAATGTTTTCTGTGGGTGACAGATGTGGACTGCAGGCTGGACATTTCAGTAGTCAGATCCTTCTTCTACGCAGTCTTGACATTATAATTGATGCAGTATGTGGTCTGGCATTGTCATGTTGGAAAATGCAAGGTCTTCCCTGAAAGAGACGACGTCTGAATGGGATCATATGGATCTAGAACTTGTATAAACCTTTCAGCATTGATGGTGCCTTTCCAGATGTATAAGCTGCCCATGCCACACGCACTCATGCAACCCCAAACCATCAGAGATGCAGGCTTCTGAAAAGAGCGCTAATAACAACTTGGGTTGTCATTGTCCTCTTTAGTCCGGATGAAATGGCATCCCAGTTTTTCAAAAAGAACTTCAAATTTTGATTCGTTGGACCACAGAACAGTTTTCCACTTTGCCAAAGTCCATTTTAAATGAGCCTCGCCCAGGGAAAACGCCTGCGCTTCTGGATCATGTTTAGATATGGCTTCTTTTTTGACCTACAGAGTTTTAGCTGGCAACAGCGAATGACACGGTGGATTGTGTTCACTGACAATGTTTTCTGGAAGTATTCCTGAGCCCATGTTATGATTTCCATTACAGTAGCATTCCTATATGTGATGCAGTGCCGTCTAAGAGCCCGAAGATCACGGGCATCCAGTATGGTTTTCCGGTCTTGACCCTTACGCACAGAGATTGTTCCAGATTCTCTGAATCTTTGAATGATATTATGCACTGTAGATGATGATAACTTCAATCTCATTGCAATTTTTCTCTGAGAAACTCAGAAAACTATTTTTCGCTGCAGCATTTGGGGAATTGGTGATTCTCTGCCCATCTTGACCTCTGAGAGACACTGCCACTCTGACAGGCTTTTTTATACCCAATCATGTTGCCAATTGACCTAATAAGTTGCAAATTGGTCTTTCAACTGTTCCTTATATGTACATTTAAATTTTCTGGCCTCTTATTGCTACCTGTCCCAACTTTTTTTGGAATGTGTAGCTCTCATGAAATCCAAAATGAGCCAATATTTGGCATGACTTTTCAAAATTTCTTACTTTCAACATTTGATATGTTATCTATATTCTACTGTGAATAAAATATAAGTTTATGAGATTTGTAAATTATTCCATTCATTTTTTACTCACAATTTCTACAGTGTCCCAACTTTTTCTGTTTTGGGGTTGTACTATTATGTACTATACGCAGTGACGTCACTGCCTGCTAGAAACCTGACAAATCTCCAAGTCCAATGTAAGCGCAGTTTTCTGCATATCCGGTTTATTGATTTGCATAAAAACGCATGAAACAGGTTTCTATAATAAGCAGATTTTTTATAGTTATCCACTTATTCTGTGCATGTAAACACACTAAATGTCGTGTGTGTATTTTCATGCTGAAAGTGTGCATACCTCCGACGCTGTTGCCCCAGGCTAACAAGGTGAGCCCCAGAACAGTGTTACTGAGACTGAGAACAATCCCCATCAGGTGCAACACACTGACAATCTCAGACGCCACAGTACTAATCCACAGTGCACTGACTACAAAACCTAGGAAAGAAAAGAGCTACACATACAAACACCCCCACAAAAAAAAAATGTGAATAACATGCAAACCAGATGCAAGATAATCTGATTGAATAAGTAAAACAAACAAAAGTTCATACAAAGTGGTATGGAGGAGGATGTTCATTTGTGGTAGTGAAGAACACAATGCCAGATAGGAAGAATCCAATACAGGCTGTGAGCACCCACACTGGAAACTCTCCTTCAATGAGGTACACGCCATCTACAATGAAAAAGACAGATTTTTTGTTTTAAATCGTACAAACTAAGTATAAAAGTAAAAAAGCATTATAGCAAAGAAACGCAGTGGGTCCTCTGTAGTTTATTTTATATAAAGGCATCTAATGTACTTTGACTGAGAAAAGGCACAATTTACTCAAAGATGATGATGTATGGGCTTTCACTTCCCCCACATTTGTCAGTGACACGTCAATGTGAGGTGAACACACTTGTATACGTAAATGGCCCTGTATATGATTTGGCTGTGCATTATTCATATTCCTAATATGCACAGACATACTGTAAACTATGTTTGTACTTTAATCTTTTCGACATACAAATATTTTTGCACTCCATAATTAATTAATGACGCCCACAGCTTTCTCTGCTATTTGGACTGTAACCAACAATAACCATACTGTTCACATTTACTCATCAAATGCACTGAAGAGATTGCTGGGAAACCAGTTTGTTTTCATGGTTTATGAAATGTCAGACTCACAGGCCCCAGACTGGAAGGTGAGCACACACACCAGTGGCCCAGTGATTATGTGAAGACAGTTAAGAGGCCGTTTCCAGTTATGATCCTCTTTATCTGTGTCCACCACTGGAACTGTCAGTAGTAAGAGAACTTCTACAGGCACCTAACAAAGTCAGGAAGGAAAGGAAGGTTGGAGACCATGCATCACATTTTCAGTAGTAAACGGAGTTACCAAAAGTCCAAATATGGCAAAGGCACACATAGTCATCCATAACATTATGACCCCCTGCCTAATATATTGTATAGTTCTCCCTTTTGTCACCAAAACAGCCCTGACCCGTCGAGACATGGACTCCACTAGACTTTTCTATCAGAACCAGCATTCACTTTTTCAGCAATTTCAGCTACACTAGCTGGATCAGACCACATGGGCCAGCCTTCGCACACATGCATCAATGAGCCTTGGCCGCCCATGACCCTGTTGCGGATTCACCGCTTTTCCTTCCTCTTTTGATAGGTACTGACCACTGCAGACCGGGAACATCCCACAAGAGCTGTAGTTTTGGAGATGGTCTGACCAGTTGTCTAGTCATCACAATTTAGCTCAAAGTCGCTCAGATCCAAACGTTTGCCCATTTTTCCAAGTGTTTGTCCTTAAAGTTGATGTATCATCTAATTCAGTACTTACTTTCACAGATTGTGATTATTAAACTGTGTCAAGTGTGCACATTTTTACCTTGATTGCTTTGAGGAGTCTCCTACTCCAGTGTTGTCTCCTCCAGGTCCTGCTGTCTATCGGGTTAACGGCATTAAAGAAAATTTGAGTGGTTGATAGAGTGTAAGGCAGCAAAGGCTCATACTCGCCATCTGAAATGCACATGTACCCAAAGACATTTATTATACATGCAAGAATCTCACACAGACTTTCAAGCCAGCAGAGTGAACAATCATAACATTTAGATGGTGAAATGTAGCATAGGGCAACCCTTTACACCAAACAAGTTTCTTCAAAGTTAGAGACTTGTGAAACTTTGAACTTTTCATTGATTACTACAGTATTACCCAATAAACACATTGCTTATGCAGGCAAAACCCAAGTAAAATCTAAACAATCTAAAATAAATCCCACACACATGCATTATGAAACCCCAGACATAGTTCAATCATTTGAGATCAAGTTACCCACCACTGGCTTGAATGCTGCCACCTTCCCTATGTAAATCAGAAGGGAGAATCTCTTCTGAAATGGCAAATAAAAAAAACATCACTCATTAATCTCTCTTCCCAGTGATGTGGAACTGGGTTTTTCTAGCTCAAAGTGAACACTAGCATACGGACGACCATAAAAATGTAGTAATTTAAGTACAGTTACAAGCTGGGTACAATATTCTTCAATTGACGAAGCTTTGGAGTTTTTTTCTAAAGGTGTGAAAACTGTGCAAAACTTCGAAAAGACGTATAACGTATAGAGCTGTTAACCAAGTTTTCTCTACCAATATCTTTAAGTCCAGTTAGTTTAAATAATATACGATATACTCGGAAGAGGGGTTTAAAAGTGTGTGATGTGTGTTTAAATATTCCTTATGTTGAGCAAGACTCCAGCCACTTTACCCTGTTCTCTGTCCGAGCTCTCCAATGAGCCATTTAGCTGGTGCTTCTGACGATTGTATATATATGCACTCACAACTACAGCCAAAACGTACACAAAATACAGCCCCAGAAAGCCTGCAGAAAATAAAAGAGATGGAGAGAAGGAAACATGTTGGATAGCTCTCAATATATTAATAATGCAGGTCAACATTAATCTTTGAACAGGCATTGGCAAGTATTACGTAAAAATATGCAGCAAAGAAATATGAAGATTTGAGAAAATTTGCAGAATAAAAAGATTTGGAAAATCCAAAAATAGGTCATAAGCATAGATCTAATAAATAAAAATTATCAGACCCACGGTCTCTCCCAGCGAAATGTGGCCTTTATAGAGGATAATGAAGGTCCAAAACACTGACACCATATAGAATATAACATCACGAAGGAACGGACGGGACGCCACAGTGAAAGGTTTCACCAAGGCAACACCCCCAGCAACAACTGTTGTCACAAAGACCCCTGCACCTAGAAAAGTTACAACAACAGTACAAAAACAAATTCAGGATTAATGGATAAATTATTAATGCATCATTGGATAATACAAACAATAGTAATGTACTTTATGACTAATGGTTGATAAATAAGTTCAAGGCAGAGACTCAAGCCTTCAAAATGCTGATCATCACTTACCAAACAATGCACCAATAGCAAGACCAGCAGTTTGTGGGCGAGAGAAAGCAGCCATGGCACTGAACACATCCGGAGCACCATTTCCAAGTGCCAGGAACGTCACTCCCTGTTTACCACCATCATTACGGAAAACAACAATGAACAAAATTCCATAAACAGACATTTTAGGTTGTTTTCACAAACCTTTCTCTCTGAAAGCAAATCAATCACTTAAGACACTCAGTCACACACACTCATTCATGCACACAAAACATTTTGCTTCTTCAAACTACACACACACCACTACAGACTCAGTCATGCACACACTACTTTAAGCACACCAACAGCAATAAAGACTCTTTTAAACACATAAAAAATAGATTGGAAGAATAAACTGGCATATAAAATGTTACTGGATTATGAATTTTAACAAACAAATAGTTTAGAAAGGTGTGATGTGCTCTTCACTCCAGAGTTCCACAGTGCTATGATGAGGAAAACAGGAAATCTACAGCTGATGTGGGCAAAACTGTTGTCACATTTTAATCTTTTAAAGGATACGGCCACATTATGAGTCAGTCTTAGTGTTGAGGAGATGGCTGAGAGGTTTGGGCAGAAACTACAAAACAAAAAAAGGCATTTTAGTACCTCACATTACAAAGTATGCTACAGAACATAAAGTACTAAACACATCCTATTTGCAATGATACAACATAATTACATAACAGCCATCGTTCCTGTGCCATATAACTAGCTGACAACTGATTTTTCAAAAGCAGAACCTTTTTAACTCACTTTTTAAAATCACAGAGGCACACTGTCTTAGTCACATGAGTAAATGGGGAAGTGAATTATAAAATCTAAATGAAATTAATGCGGTGCCCATAAAGACTGGGGTCATGCTGTGGTAGCAGAGGAAAAGAAGAGGAACAGAGTCATTTTTTTTGATGCACTTTGAAGACAAAATGTGCAATGCAAATGGGATGCAATGTGAAACTATAAACAAGCCAACCCATACTCAAAAGACTGGATATACAGTATACCAAATAACCTTTTTAACATTCTTACAAACTCACAAGTCTGATGCAATCAATCCAAGAACAAGGAACAAAATTAACAGCCACAGGACCTGATGGGAATAGAGAAAATACAAAAACTTTTACAGAAAGTGAGTGCACAAGATACAATGTAATATTACAGCCTGATGCCTAATTGATATGTAAACAATATTGTGTTGCTCTCCAGAAACACACCAAAATGCAGCTCAATTATGTGCTGAACAGTTTAAAGTAAGCAGTGTTGACAGTAAATGTGTCCTTACATAAAGTGTGATAACTAGGGGTAGTAGAGGAGGTGAGAACAGGCAGAAGGTGATCCAAGGGTAGTTAATAAATCCTTGATCTGAAGTACAGTCTGACGTGTTCTTCACAAACTCACATCTTTCACTGGTAGACAGATTCATCACCACATCACACTGCAACACAGATCAATACGTGCAACTTTGCAGGTTTCATTACCAGTTTTCACCACTTATGAAAATTAACCATAGTTTTACTAAAGTAACCATAGTTTAACTATGGTACTTACAGTATAATAAAACCATAGAAGCCACAAATTTACTCGGATTTCAGTGCAATAATTATAGTTTGACTATGTCATTGCTAATACAATAATCCACCATAAACATGGTTACTGCACCAGTTAACCAAAGTTAATTTCCAGATGACAAACCAGATAAACAAGGAAGTGTAGCTGGAATGCACTAATCAATCAATGTTACATAATACGGAGTTATAATTTTCATGTCTTACGCCACATGAATCTAAATCAAGCATTGTGTCATAATTATTTAAAAAAAAATGCACATCTTGTTACAAAATATATTAGGGTCAAATTATGGTTTATTTATAATCAAGTAATCTGGTATGAATAGAGGTGAGTTAAATGGCAGTAAAATGCATTATGGTCATACTGTATATTTATGGATCAAGACAGCATGAAGTTAAAGCAAGTTAATTTAATCTACTATTTAAAGTTTTGGCTTGTTGACATAACTTATAAACAAAATTAATAAGTTATATTATTATGTTAATAAGTTAACATAACTTATAAAAAAGTAGAAATTTATTCTTTGAGTAAAAGTAACATTATAATATATGTTGATTTGACAATAATATTTTTTACAGTGTAGGCTATCCTAAACAAGTTTTTTCAGATTTTCAACTTATCTTACATTGTTAAAGAGATTTGTAGTCTTGGTAAAATTTACAAATTATGTCTAAATTTGGACATAACATCTATATTTTGACAGCTGTTATGCAATTGCCATCATAATTGGGTGATGATAGGTCCCTCTTCTAAAGTAATACCAGCCCAGATTTAATTTGTCGTTTACATTTTTATATACATTTTAGCTATAAAAAAACGTCCATGTGAGTTTAGACTAGTATTTTTACCTCGTCCCCATTGCGGGTCAATACTGAAGTGTAGGCATTTCCAGCAGCCACGAGTTGCCTGTTTGAGTAAACAAACTCCTGGCAGCTCACGCGATCCCATGACAGGGCAAGGGTGCAAAACAACACAAAAATCACAGCACGCATTTGTAGGAAGATTCTGCTCTAACATTTCTTTTCAATTCCTTACTTCAGTGTAACCCCATATTTATCAAAACAGCAACTGTTAGCTGAATTGTAGATCGGCATTCAAGTGGCTGTGTGCGTCTTCCGTCGTTGTGATAATCTCCATATATTTAGATGCCCTGAATCTAAATCTGTATTCAAAATTACGAAGGATTACACATTCATAGTGTCAAAATAAAGTGGCAAGTCAGTAAAATGTATTTCCTACATATTACGTAGCGTCGTGACGAGATGCATTTTGAGGCGTGTTATCTGCGTTTCAACCCTCCCCGTTTCTTTAAAGAAACATCCCACAATTTTTTGGTCTCAAAACGTTCCACTAACGTTAGATTATTGTTCCCATGACGTTATTTTCCAAGGTTTGTTTTTGGTTAGCCAGGAAAGTTTTCTTTACAGAAATAGAATGTTATTATTAAGTTAGTTTAATGTTCCCTTAACTTTATTCTAACGTTCTGCTAACATAAGCGGAACATGATTTTAACATTAGGGGAAGGTTAAACTAACGTAAAAAGAATGTCCTATTTTCGTAAAAAAAAAAAAAACTTTCCTGGCTAACAAAACAAATTAACAAATGAAATAATGTAGTGCTGTTGTTTAGTAGCCTTATTTTTCTGAGATTTAATTACACAGAATTTAAAATAAATTACATTTCTTATAAAATGGCATTAATCTGGGGCCTCCCAGGGGGGCACGGCCCCCAGTTTGAGAAGCCTTAAAGTCGCCATGAAACGGAAGTAGCGATTGCCTTATTTTCCCCGTGGTGACGTATATCCGAATGAAACGGCTTTTGAAATGAAATAAGGCAGGGCTGGATTTGAATTTGTCCATCGAGATCTGATTGGATCGTTTGAAGTTGGGTCGTGTTGCTAATTGCTAATCACTGCGATCTTCTCCCGGACCCCGCCCACCTGCCATACTTTTGACCGGAAGTGAAGAGAGATCGTTTTGAGGAGGGGAGGAGATTTGCATTTTTGATTAAAGATTATGAGCACACACGAATTTTTAAAAAATAATGAAGCTCACAGATAAGTCATTTGTTAATAATACCACACTATTAAAAATACATATATAGTTTTTCATTTCAATTTCATTGCGACTTTAACAAATCACACATTGTATTTAGATAACATTGTATTTTATCAAATGTATAAATAACCAGTGTATTCAACACAATAAAAAAAGACTTAAAACTGATTTTTATTGAAAAGGAACAAACTGTTCCCTGGCTGCTGCCCTCTAGCTGCTGTTTGCATGTACTTTGGCTGCTGTCCCCTGACTGCTGTCCCCTGGCTGCTGTTTGCATGTTATTTGGCTACTGTTCCCTGGCTGCTGTCCTCTGGCTGCTGTTTTACATGTTCATTGGCTGCTGATCCCTGGCTGCAGGCCTCTAGCTGCTGTTTGCATGTTCTTTGGCTGCTGTCCCCTGACTGCTGTCCCCTAGCTGCTGTTTGGATGTTCTTTGGCTACTGTTCCCTGGCTGCTGTCCTCTGGCTGCTGTTTGCATTTTCTTTGGTTGCTGTTCGCTGGCTGCTGTCCTCTGACTGCTGTCCTCTGACTGCGGTTTGCATGTTTATTGGCTGCTGTCCCCTTACTGCTGTCCCCTGACTGCTGTTTGCATGTTCATTGGCTGGCTATTGTTCACTGAATTTAGTCCTACAAAGTTATACAAATTAGCCACCTCATAAAATATGTATGAATTTAATAAGATTGTGTACGAACTTCACAACTTGACTTGCAAAGAACAATTGACAATGTTCATGTAGCTCAAAAAGTTAAGCTTTTGAAAGTCTTTATTATGGGGTATTTAACAATAATATCAATAAAATTAAAGAAATGTTAACAAAAAATTATGTAATTTCTTGAACATATTTTTCCATCTGTGAAATAATTTATTAATACCGTATTATTTTAGACAGAAATAGCAATCGTTATTATAATCCACTTGGGTTTTATGCAAACTGCGTTATTCATCACCGTGACTGTAAGTGTACTTTTAAAGCTGGAATAATGAGTAGATTAAGCCTTTCTATCGGAAAGAGAGAGGAATAACATGGATGGAACATGGATCACTATCAGGTAAGGAGGGAGAAGGCTATATGGGTAATGTTAAGACAAAAAGTTACATTTTTGCTACATGTTTATTGACTTATTAATAGCATTTATCCAAAGAATATTTGCCGATCGGGTCCAGTCGGGTCTGTGTCAGCCAGGACGGGTTCTGGTCCAAATTTCAAATAAGTGAGCAGGTTTTGCTACTCGCATATTTTGCCACTCGCATATTTTGCCACTCGCAAATTTTGCCATTCGCAAATTTTCCCCCACTCGCAAATTTTGCCATTCGCAAATTTTGCTACTCGCATATTTTGCCACTTTTGCCACTCGCACATTTTTTCACTCGCAAATTTCCCCCACTCGCCTATTTTGCCAGTCGCAAATTTTGCCATTCTCAAATTTTCCCCCACTCGCCTATTTTGCCAGTCACAAATTTTGCCATTCTCAAATTTTGCCACTCACAAATTTTGCCACTAGCAAATTTTGCCACTCACAAATTTTGCCACTAGCAAATTTTGCCACTCGCAAATTTCGTCACTCGCAAATTTTGCTACTCGCAAATTTTGCTACTCGCATATTTTGCCACTTTTGCCACTCGCATATTTTTTCACTCGCAAATTTCCCCCACTCACCTATTTTGCCAGTCGCAAATTTTGCCATTCTCAAATTTCCCCCACTCGCAAATTTTGCACTCGCAAATTTTGCTACTCACATATTTTGCCACTTTTGCCACTCGCAAATTTCCCCCACTCGCCTATTTTGCCAGTCACAAATTTTGCCATTCTCAAATTTTGCCACTCACAAATTTTGCCACTAGCAAATTTTGCTACTCACATATTTGGCTACACGCATATTTTGCTACTTTTGCCACTCGCAAATTTTGCCTTTTGCAAATTTTCCGCCACTCGCCAATTTTGCCACTCGCATTTTTTGCAAAAAATATGCGCATATTTTGCCAAAATTATACGAATATTTTGCCAAAATTATGCACATATTATGCCATTCGCAAATTTTGCAACTCGCATTTTTTGCCATTCTCAATTTAATGTTCCCCCACTCGCAAATTTTGCTACTCGCATATTTTGCCACTTTTGCCACTCGAAAATTTCCCCCACTCGCCTATTTTGCCAGTCACAAATTTTGCCATTCTCAAATTTTGCCACTCACAAATTTTTCCATTAACAAATTTTGCCACTAGCAGATTATGCCACTCGCATATTTTGCAACTCATAAATTTTGCCACTCTGAGTTTTTGAAAATTTTGCCATTTACATATTTTGTCACTTGCAAATGTTGCCACTCACATATTTTCCCATTTGCATATTTTGCTACTCGCATATTTTGCCACTTTTGCCACTCGCATATTTTGCCACTCGCAAATTTCCCCCACTCGCATATTTTGCCACTCGCCAATTTTGCCACTCGCATATTTTGCCACTTTTGCCACTAGCAAATTTTGCCACTCGCATATTTTGCCAAAATTATGCGCATATTTTGCCATTCGCAAATTTTGCCACTGGCATATTTTGTCATTCGCTAATTTTCCCTCACTCGCCAATTTTGCCACTCGCATATTTTGAAACTTTTGCCACTCGCATATTTTGCCAAAATTATGCGCATATTTTGCCATTCGCTAATTTTGCCACTCGCATATTTTGTAATTCGCAAATTTTCCCCCACTCGCCAATTTTGACACTTGCATATTTTGCTAAAAATATGCGCATATTTTGCCATTCGCACATTTTTCGCCACTCGCCAATTTTGCCACTCGCATATTTTGCTAAAATTGATACAGAAGTGGCAAAATTTTCTAGTGGCTAAAAATTGTGTGGCAAAATAATCGAGTGGCAAAATATGCGAATGGAAAAATATGCGCATATTTTGCCTTTCGCAACTTTGCCACTCGCATATTTTGCAAATCGCATATTTTGCCACTCGCATATTTTGCTACTCGCATATTTTGCCACTCGCATAATTTGACATTAGCAAATTTTCCCCTACTCGCAAATTTTGCCACTCGCAATTTTCCCCCACTAGCATATTTTGCTACTCGCATATTTTGCCACTCGCATATTTTGACATTAGCAAATATTCCCCTACTCGCCAATTTTGCCACTCGTAAATTTTGCTACTCGCACATATTTTACCATGTTTGCAACTCGCATATTTTGCCACTCACAAATTTTGCTACGCAAATGTTCCCCCACTCGCCACTCGGCAATTTTGCCACTCACATATTTTGATAAAGTTTCTACAGATGTGGCAAAATTTTGCGAGTGGCAAAATATGCGAGTGGCAAAAATTGTGTGGCAAAATATGTGAGTGCCAAAATATGCGAATGGAAAAATATGCGCATATTTTGCCTTTCGCAACTTTGCCACTCGCATATTTTCGCCACTCGCCAATTTTGCCACTGGCATATTTTGCTAAAATTGCAACAGAAGTGGCCAATTTTTGCATGTGCCAAAATATGCTAGTGGCTAAAAATTGTGTAGCAAAATATGAGAGTGGCAAAATATGCGAATGGAAAAATATGCGCATATTTTGCCTTTCGCAACTTTGCCACTCGCATATTTTGCAAATCGCATATTTTGCCACTCGCATATTTTGCTACAGAAGTGAAAGAAGTGGCAGAAATAACTAAACAGAATTTTGATATTCTGTATCTTGGTAATTCTTTGATCAATTGAAATGAAACGTGGTACGCTTCATGTGGACCATGAACTGGGGGTCCATGACAAATTTGAGGACAGCGCCACCATGGGTCATGAGATATGAAAAAAGGCTATTTTTGCCCAAAACTACTAATGATCTTGGTGTCTATGGATTCCTTGGCTCATGCCAAATCTGGCGACCGAGTGGCAACCAAATTTGAGTGGCGACTGAATTCAAGTGGCGACTGAATTTGAGTGGTGACAAAATGTGTGAGTGGTGACCAAATTCGAGTGGCGACCGAGTGGCAACCGAATTCGAGTGGCGACCGAGTGGCAACCGAATTCGAGTGGCGACCGAGTGGCAACAGAATTCGAGTGGCAACCGAATTCGAGTGGCGACCGAATTTGAGTGGTGACCGAGTGATCCAATTTGAGTGCTGACCGAGTGGCACAAACACAACTTCCAGTAAACTCTGTAAAGAATCAATAACAACAGAGTACTTTTAGAGTAGTTTATTTTACTTGTTATCAGAAATAACCAAGTAGATTACCCAAGTTCAAATCATAGCTGAAGCGAATCAAAAACTACACTGAGCTAACGTTACTGTGTAAAATGTGTAATAAATACAATGTTAACTACAGGTCTTCTGTATAATTGGGTCCCCAGTGCATCTATCAACCTAGAAAATGTGAAAAAGATCAACCCAGTAACTTAGTTTGGATAAACCACTCTCTGCAAGCATGTGGAAAATAGGTAATTGACATTTGGCTCCCCTTGTGATGTCAGAAGGGGATAGCACCAACCCTTAATCTGCACTATGCAACCACAGCACTGCAATCTGCATTTTGCAATTTGCGAGTGGTGACCGAATTCGAGTGGTGAACGAGTATCGATATTGACCCAAAATAGTTCTGAGGTTGTTTCCCGTGTAAGGAGCGTTTTTCTGGGTTTGCTTTCCATCTGGTACAACTTTAGATGACTGTGCAGTGTTCTGTAATTTGGAGTTAATTCCTGCAGTTATACCTTTAACAACTCAAACAGATATCTGTGTACAAGTGGCATGCTGTATTCAAATGGCTAAAGCTTTGAAGGTTTTCTAGTAATTCACTGTGTAGCAAGTGTTTATGTCACAGGTAGGGGTGGACCCTGATGTAAATAAGGTCACGCCCCTTTCTCCACCTCGAGGAGATTCCCAAAGCCACCCCAGTGACCAGACACACAAGGTAAGCATAAATTAAAAATGTACTTTATTTAATTTAATTAAAAGGATAAATAGGGAAGGGAAAAAGGGGAACTTAAAATAATGGCCACTCTAGGCTCTCCTCCACCACCAACTGGATCTCCACACAGTCCATTCTCTTGGCGTGCATTACTCGTTTTCCTTTCTCTCTACAGGTGGCCACTAGGACACAAAAACACTGTTATTTGGACTTCGAGTATTTCTCACCGGCTCTGCTGTTTACAGCTCTCTGGGTAGGTATCACGTTACACAGTCTGTTCTCCAATTATTCACTCTCGTTCTCCTTTCCTTTACAGGCAGCTTGGACACAACAACACAGTTAGTGCGACTTGGATACTTCTCACCTCTCTGCTGTTTACAGCTCGGGCATATGTGACTGTCCACAGTTCGTTCTACTGACGTTCAATCTCGTTCTCTCTTCCTTTACAGGCAGCTTGGAAACAACAACACAGTTAGTGCGCTTGGATACTTCTCACCTCTCTGCTGTTTACAGCTCGGGCATATGTGACTGTCCACAGTTCGTTCTACTGACGTTCAATCTCGTTCTCTCTTCCTTTACAGGCAGCTTGGACACAACAACACAGTTAGTGCGCTTGGATACTTCTCACCTCTCTGCTGTTTACAGCTCGGGCATGGGTGACTGTCCACAGTTCGTTCTACGGCGTTCTGGTCGACAATGTACAGGGGCGGGCTTACGACAGCTGGCCTGCACAGAAAGGCGAACGACGATGGTTTTCCTAGGGAGCACCGGGGGCAAAAACCCTCTCGGCGGATGCGCTGGTCAGCAGGGGGCGAGCGTCACACCGTCTCACCGGGCCGAGCGCTGCCCTATCCTCAATGCCCGTAGGCCGATCGAATACCGGACAGGGGCGCCCCTTTGTAGAGACCACGGGGCGGCGGAACTCCTTCGCCTCTCACTCTGCCACAAGATAGAACACACAGGTAAAGTAGCAATATACAGGTTCGGGGTTGTACTCACACACGCACTGCCAGCTTCCCAATCTTCACCGCCACACTCTGCAACTGTCGACACACCAGACGGGCGACTTCCAAATACCCGCACCGTCACTTTATACTTGAATCGCACACAGCGTACAATAATTGATGTTGCTCACAACCGTCAGCCTCTCCGTCTCTCCTTAGTGGAAGGGGTGATGCGGGGTACGTCTGACAAGACACACAGCACTTGCACAGCAACCCACAGCAAATACACAGCACCACTTCAACGTGAAAAGTTTTCAAATGACATGGACTCACCCCCCCACACTACAAGTGTACACACGAGACGCCCGACGTCCTCCTCTTCGCTAAGGTCAAATGGGGGCGATGGTACCACGGCCGGAGCTTTTTAGTTCTGTTGCTATGGCTGCTGAATCCACTTATTCCTGCGGCCCACCTACCACGCTAAGTCAGGGGTAGGGCCGCCTTCCTGGAGGCGTTCGATAATACACAGGTTAGTAGTTATGCTTCAGTTATCCAGAGCCAATACTCACAGCGATCCTCTCGATGATTAGTTTACAAACTGCTTCGTTTCCTTCCTCCTTGGTTACTCCAAGCGTGTCACAATCACCGTTGTTTTCTTCTACCCACAGGGTTTCCTCTACGGTAACATCCACTGAGAAACACTACGCTCTGGGCAGCACACTCTCTCTTCGGGGTGCTCCTTTTCTCCTTCCACGTATCGCCTTTCTTTCGCCCCAGGCAGCTCCTGTCTTCTCTCCGCGCGCTCCAAGCGCAGCCCGGATCAACAGAGCCTGCGGGCTCTTCAAAAGGTGCGTGTTTACTTTTCCTGCCCTAGGCAGAGGAGCTTTCCCCGCGTCGATCCCCTCTCGTTTCCGAACTCCCGAACTGTGATTTAATTGCTCTTAAAATACTCCTCCGTGTACTCCACTTGTCCAATCACCCGGCGATCTTTTTAACTATACACAGCTGTGCTTAATCGGCTGATTACAGCCTTCGCGAGACTGCCGGATGTCCGGTGTTTCTTTTCTCCGGTCTGGGCGGAACCAAACTTTCCCAACTTTTGGTTCCGCCCCGAAAAGATCGTCACCTTGTGACATCTAACTATGGGAATTGTGCAATATTTAAAAAGTTGAAATTCAAATGTCAAAAATGGCCATAAGGGGCTTGGCCCCGGAATCGCTGCATGCAGCTATATTTATATAGTAAACCAGTGGTTCTCAAACTTTTTCAGCATGTGGCCCCCTTGTGTATGGTGCATTTCTTCTTGGTCCCCCCAAAGAAAATTTATGACAAAAACAGTTCTCAAACTTAACATTTTAATTAAACAAAACATTAAATTATACAAAGTAGTGTTGTTGGTTAGTAGCCTTATTTTTAGGCTAAATTACACAGAATTCATGATAAATTCATGTATTTCATAAAATGTCATAAAACTGGGGCCTCCCAGGCACCATCTCGCGGCCCCCAGTTTGAGGACCACTGTAGTAAACAACCTCCTACATAGCAATTTTGTTCTGACCCAGCTCCAGCCCACACAACCAGTTTTTCCTCTGCACACATACAACAAAGAATGACGGCCCTACAGTGGCCCAGATCTGCATTAAAAACATGGGCCCATAACCAGACCAGACCTGGGCCAGAACAGGTTCCAACATCTGTACCAATTTTCAACCATAGTTTAACCATATCAAAACCAGCATTTAACGAGGACCTCTAAAACTGAGCAATAACCCAGCCTAATCTTGCCTAAATTATATTAATAAATAAATCACAAGAAAAAAAAAATTCTGAAATGTTTCCCTTTTTATTTATCAATCACACACAAGTCAAAAACACCACAACAGGCACGTTCGTATGTGTTAAAACTATTCTAGTATAAACTACCAGCGATAAATAAAAATTCTAGTTTGTTCAAATACATTATTGGCATGAATCCAACACCAACAACTTACATTACAAGCAATTTTATAATTAGTAAACAAACAAAAGTTTAGAACAAAGCGTTAATTAAACAAAAAACATTGTGATAGTTACATTGTTTCTGCCCCGGCGCTATTAGATCAGTTGTTTGCAGTCAGTTGTTTTGACCCTCTCACTAAGGTACACCTAGGTATTTATTTACTGAGAAAATGTGCATGCTTTTAAAAGTTGTTTGTCTAGATAAATGGTTATATTATGTTCTGCACATTTGACTTGAAAATTTTGTTCCAAATACCATAATTTTGAGCTTTTGGTACAATCCTTGGACATTTCCAATCTGGCAACACTAGTGTCAATCATAACAGACACAGATTGCAAGGCAGGATGTAAGATTAAGTACCTTAACTTAAACATATTAACTTTACATTTTTATGATTGAAAGTTTAAATGTCTAACAAAAGTATACAGGGAATGCAAACATTTACGTGATTCATGTCATGAAATGTGTTGTTGTTGTCTGTGTGACAAGATAAGAACCATTAAATTAGCTGTTTTCAATTGTGAGAATATTATTAATTAACCTGGTTACCTGATCTTCCTGATGTTAGAACAAGTTTTTAATAATATTTGAAAATGTATTTTTGTAATGTTTTAAAATATATTTAATTTTCTTTTTGGTGAAAGTTTGTCAATGTCAGGTCTGTGCTCATCAAGAGGCTTTAGAGTGGAATGAATGAAGGATTATGGGGTGTGTTTTCCATTATATAATCTGTATATATAAGTATATATAAAACATAAAGGTAAATTGAATGTTGAGGCTCATGTTGGCATCTTAGCATTAAAATATTAAAAGATAACTCTATATGGCTAAATAGTCACATATTGTGATTTCAGGGAAAGCTAATAAATACAATGAGCTGGACAGTGGTTTTATTGATAATTAAGAACTGACCGTAGCTTAGCATTACTTTAGTTACTTTGATTGCAATGTTGAATACAAAGGAAAATGGAAAAAAAAACAAATATGTGGAATAAATGACATTGTGTGGAATAACTTTCCTAGTAATCATTTGCTGTGTTTGCTTCAAGTAAAGAGGTGGGACATGAGGATGCTGACAGGACAGGAGGAGGTGACATACAGGTTAGTGACATTACACCAGGGCCACCATTTAATTTAATTTTAATTTTATGTTAACTTGTTTGCTTGCTTTCGTGTGTTTGTGTGTTATTTAACTACATAATCAATACTTGACAAATTTTAACAATTATATCTGCAAAGCTGAATTTCTCATAGGTGGATAAATTATGACAGCAATTGTGAAGACGCTAGACATATTGTATTGATGTTTACTCACTTCTCTATCCTTTGTATTGATTTTACTTATTTTTATTGGTAAATAATAATGGGGACATTCCTAATATATTTTAAGTACATGAAAAAGTACATACTCAGAACATATCTCATTTGCTTTCAAGTGCCTAAAAGAAAAGTAGGTCTTTAAGTTCTAAGCTATTTTTCATTCTATTTAAGCATTTAGCAGAGACTTTCATCCAAAGCAACTTGAGGAAGAAACAAGAAGCAGTTCACCCTAAAAGTTTCATCTTCTAATTGTCTATCTATCTGTCTGCTTTGAAGTTTATCTGTATGCTTTTAATTGCTTTATTATAGACCCTTTTACAACTCACATGATCAAATAGCCTGCACGCGCATTTGGGCAACAGAAGTGGTGTTATTCCCCATTGGTTATGACGTGGTAGCAACTCAGAAAGTTTATTAAAACGGTTTCCTAGCATCAAAATGTCTGGTTGTTGCGTTTGGTTGCACTAATATAATATATTTATTTTCTTTTATAGAACTGTGGGCTGCTGATATATTTATGTCTAAAGAGGACCTGAGAAGAAAAGAGATGCTGGTAAGCAGTACTTCCTTTTGATGACAATCCTGAATAGGAACACTTTCTCATGCGCACGCACGCACGCATGCACGCACGCACACACACACACACACACACACACACACACAAACACACACACACACACACACACACACACACACACACACACACACACACACACACACACATACACACGCACACACACACACACACACACACAAACACACACACACTGGTTTCCATGTTTTGTGGGGGCATTCCATAGACGTAATGGTTTTTATACTGTACAAACTGTATATTCTATTCCCTTCCCCTAGCCCAAACCCTAACCCCAACCATCACAGAAAACTTTCTGCTACTTCACATTTTCAAGAAAGATCATCTTGTTTGACCTCAAAATGTCCTCACAAGGTCACAAAAATACTGGTATTCCTAACTTTATGGGGACAATGGGTCCCCACAACGTGATAAATACCAGGTACACACAATTAATAGTGTTAAATAGTTTTTTTATTATTAATTGTATTGTTTCATTTGATTTGATTTAATTTATTTGAAATTACTTAAATTAGATTCATGCTAATACTTTAACTGGAACTTATATTTGTGTGTAGCTGGCTGTAGAGTTGGTTTCACATACACATGAAGTTGTCATGGTGTTTCTAATTAACTTAACTACCTTTTAAGTTTAGTTTGGTTCAAACATGTATTTACCCACGGTAATTAATTTAAATTTAAATTCATGCTTAAATGTTCATATGAATTTAAACTACTGTATTTGTGTGTAGCTGGTAATTTGGGCAAACTACATTTCACACTAACTTGTGAAAGAGAGAGAGTCCTTATCAACGTACATTGTACAAAGGTCAAAATTATGGTACAAATACGATAATTATCGTACATCTTGCAACACCCGCGGGCTAAGTGTGTGCAGAGGAGCATCGGACGTGCACACTAAAGGAATAATGGGTTTAATTATGCTTTCACTTCATTTTCACTAAAAAAAAAAAAAAACATTAAAGAATGTTCTGTATAAGTTATTTTAGGTTATTTAAAAATAACCACTCTGTAGCGTTATGGGAACGTTATTTTATGGTTCCAAAAAATAAAGAAGAAAAAAACTTTATTTTTGGTTCCCAAAAAAATTACCAAAAGATAACCAAAAACTAACGTTAGGGGAACGTTCTGTGTTTGCTGGGATTTCACTATTTTCAGCATAAATTCGGTGGGATATACAACTTTGGTCTACAATCTACAACCTCTTTATTTTGAACTTGAAGCTATGTGACTGCTCTAACTGTTGGCAGCTGCTGATGGTGACATTTGATGAAATTAGATGTTAAGTACGGTTAGGGTTAGAGTTACACTAACCCATGGTGATTAAGCAGAACATGGAATCAGCAGAATGTCCGTCACCCGGTCCGATAAAGCTGAGTTGAAGAAATCATAGATGACAGTTGGATCATTACCTCAGACATAGACATCATTCCCTCAAACATAGACATTACGCCACAAACAGTTGGCTAAATGTTGCACATGGCACACAAAATTGAAAACACTTCATGAGTTTTGAAGTCGTCATCCGATTGGTTGACTTCTACAGGATTCCTGGAGACATGTATGTCCATACCATTGTATGCTGCTTTTCAGAAAAACTGATTTTTTTCCCAGTCTATGAATTCGGGCAGATTGATCAACACAACCTCAATGAGATCATATGATGTCACATCCAAGATGGCTGACAGTTCTGTTCACCTTATGTGAACCTAAAAAACACTTTCAAATAAAGTTATTTTCATTACCATTTTCCAACAGTTAAATACAAATCACTTACATTTATACAATTTATATATGTATGCTTGTAAAAAAAAAAATAATGCACACACTTGAAATATTAAGTAAAAATATATCAAATCAGGCATTAAGAGGGTCGACCAAGTTTACTTGTTATAATAATTAATAAAAGGTTGCCAAATTGAGTAAAATGTTTGTTAATTTTTCCTTAAAGAATACTTAATTTTTTACAATTGTAAATGTTTCATTACATCTCAAAAAAGGTTTTAATGAGTAGGAGGAATTTTATTTTTCCAGTTTAGCAAAATTAGGCGTCTGGCTAGCAACATCGCAAAACACAATACATTAATTTGTGAGCTGTTCAAATGTTTATCTGCAGGTACAACACCAAATAATGACTTTACTGGATCTGGTGGGAGTCTTAACATTAAAAATTGCTCATAAAGTCTCATTTATTTTAGACCAATAGGGTGATGTGAGGACAGTTCCAAAATGTATGTGACAATGAAGCAGGGGCGTAGCCACAAGAGGCGTCCACTCACAGAAACATCTTGGACAGTCTTTGTTTGGATAGGTGCAACCGGTGCAGGATTTTAAACTGCAGCAGACCATGTCTGATGCAAACTGAAGAGGAGTGTTTACTTCAAGTATTCTTTTATATGGTCTATTCTTTAATCTTTTAAGCATGTTCTGTTCATTTATTTCTATTTTGGCATAATCAGTTTTAAATTCTAACTTTGTGTTTTTAGGACAGTCTTGACCACCACAATACTGCAGTGCCATTGACATCGTAGCAGCAACCGGCCAAAGCACCAAAGCAGGGACCATGTAAATCTAGCACCGTGTCTGAAATTGTGTACTTTTGTACTATATAGTATAGCGAAAAACAGTATTCAAAATATGTCTAGAACAGAAATAGGCAACATCGGTCCTGAAGTGCCGATGTGCTGCAGAGTTTAGCTCCAGCTCTAATCAAGCACACCTGAACAAGGTCTAAAGAATCACCTGAAAACTACAGGTATGTGATGTTTTCTGGATTGGAACTAAAATCTGCAGGACGTCAGCACTCCACTCCACGACCTCAGTATGCAACAACTGCAAGCCGAGCTGGTGACATTAAGCAGAAATAAGTTCCTTACTGGTCTCACGCAGGTTATAAGAAGGAAATGGCCTCAGATGACGTCTTCTTGGAGCGTTCTAAATCTAGCCGGTACTTACACAGTTGTTATGCTGTCTAAACAACTGTACAATTTGGTTCGTTCGAAATGCCAACAATATGTTTGCTTAAGTATAAATGTACTCTCCTTTAGATCCACTAAGTTTGTGCATTTCTGTTATACTGCTATTACTGGGTAAAAAATTACCGAATGGGTAAAAATGGTATTGTAGAGTTAGACTAACGGGGCAATTGGCCAGCACACACACTCATTTACAGTATGTATGTTGACATGCATACGCATCAATGATAGCACTGACCCCCTTCTTATTTCCCCATTGGAATTAGAAGCCTCTTGGAGGCAAAGTCTCAAGCACACGGAAACTTAGTCTTAAATAAAAGGTCAGCCAGACAGCATGGATACGGTTTCTCCTAAAGATGACTAGTACGGTATATTTTCGGCTTGTGTCATAGATTTCATGCAATTACTGCACTACATTGGTGTTTCAAATATGTTTTTACCCAGGGTTGGGTCACTCCATTGGACAGAACACACTGCTGGGTTGTTTTAACTCATGGTTGATTCACATATAACCCCACAGTTGGGTCATTTTAACCCATGTGTTCTGTTCAATAGTGACCCAACCCTGGGTTAAAAACAACCCAGCACATTTTAGAGAGAGAATACTGTAGCAGCATGTGAAACACACAGGACAGTTAACACTGACACACTGACAAAAACTATGGAGGGGCATTTGCTCTCTTTTACACTGTATGAGTATCTGCCGCCAAAAAGTCAGTTTATAAGCACACTATTATATTGATTATTATCAGTTTTGTATTCGAGACCAACTCATTCGAGTCTGAGTCAAGACCGAGTCCAGAGATGGTTGAGTCCGAGTCAAGACCGAGTCCAGAGAGGGTTGAGTCCAAGTCAAGACTGAGACCAGAGAAGGTCGAGTCTGAGTCATGACCGAGTCCACGTAAGACTTTTGCACAATACTGTATAGTTGAAAATTTTAATTAATAAATAAATGTTATTATGGTATTGTGTAAATGATTATCACCAACCACATAATAATTTCTCTTCTAAGATATAAATCAAGAATAAAATATAAATAATACAGAAATTTATGTAGACTAAATTTACAATACTGTGCTGACTCGTTTACTGATGGAATTATGTGTTGTGCCACTGTGTTTTAGCCCCACTGTCTTATTATTTTGGGTAACAGACGGCTTATCTAATGCTCAAATCTCACTGGACGGGTGCGTTTTATTGCACCTCCTCAGGTCTGATCTCGCGCCAGTCTGATGCGCTCAAAAAATTCACCAACCACTGTTCGTGTCAATCTTACATCAGTTTAAAGAAACAGTGATATATATTTTTAAAGGGTCTCGTGTGGACTCAAGAATAAGTCAGATTTCTAATGTATTCCTAAAGTATGAGTCAAGACAGAGTCAAAATGCTCACAAGTCCATGACAAGACCAAGACCATTAAAATATGGTCTCGATATCGTGTCCGAGTCTTGAGTACTTCAACACTGATTATTATACTTACTGTAGTTTATACAATGTGGTTTTGTTGTACACAGCCAATTATCTTTGACTACAACTACTTGCAGTACATTTGTTCATGTCCTCACAATATGTCATATCATATGTTAAAAGCACAAGAAAAGAAAATCATGTTATCCCCCTCCCCACCAGATCGAGGACTATTTTATTGTTCAGTTTGTTCTTTAAAGATCATCTTTGGCAGATGTTTTTTTTTTCAAAATTGCTTAGGAAAAAGAGAAATGAAATGATTCTTGAAATACTGTACATTAATGGAGCTATAAAAACTAATTTAGACTGTATAGCTAAAAATAGCTGACAAATAGTTGAGTTTACATTAAAGTCCAATAATATTGACTTTTAATTGGAGATTTGATTAAAATTTGATATAAAATAAGATATTAAAATCCCATCTTCGATCTTCTAATGGTGATGTATTTTAAACATTCATTCATAATATTTACGTACATTAATAATAAATAAGATCCACTAATTAACTCAGAGATTTATGCCGTCCAGAGTGCAATAACTCAATTAGGACAGCAAGTTAAGTAAATATGTCATAAATAAGAATAACAGTCTTAAAGGAAAGGATATTTATACGTGTGAAGCTGGGAGGGGAAAGATTAGCTTTCAACAGCTTGATAGCTCATTGGTCTGCTGTGGTCACTAATTCTATAAAGAGTTAAAGAGTTATGCTGAGGCATCATTGAAGACCATTAAAACTCTTTCAATACAGAGGCTGCCTGCAGTTCCTGCTCTGTACTGTTACCCTCATTTTCTCAAAGGTGAGAGGATGGTTAACCTGTTAAACACTATACTGTATTTGTAGGCTTTTGTTTTAGAAACGTTGTGCTGTTTAATTTTTTTCTGTATATTGGTTTAATGTAAACTAGTTGGGCTTCTGGACTATATGGATTATAAATGCGCTGCATGGGTTTATAAGTTAGTGTGTGATTCAAAGCAAAATAATGTCTTAAATCATTATCCTTAAAGATATCGATATATTTGAAGAAATGAATTATTAAGAGATATTGAAAATAATTAGACAGATCCATTAGTATTTTTTATTTATTTATTTTCAGTTTTAGGTTTTATGTCTTTGTGTACTTTTACTTGCATGTTTTGTGAAATGAGGAGTGTTGATGGACAGTCACTCTGTAGTAACCAGATGTTAATATTGAACCCGCAATGGCACATGGATGAGCCTTGGTTATCATTTACTTGTAGTATATGTTTTAAGTGATAAGTTTAAATTGTTTAAATTTTCATCGAAGTATTAATTTAATGTCAATGTAACTTAATTCGTTGGGCATGATAGTCCTGAGAGAACACTATGTGCTAACATTTCAATAACCCTGAAATCTGAGGCCTTATTCTATCTATTACTCACCTCATCAAAGCAACCACAAGCTAGTTTTAGATCATCAGAAATTCTGGACGTATGGACTTGAAGAGTATTGAGAAAAATAATATTTTTTTTATTACTCTTAAAACATTGATTATTGCTTGCTTCTATAATCTGTTGTATAAGTGTAATCTGTGTATGATTTACTGTTTGCTTGATAACATTTCTGATGTCTGAAGTCACTACTTTGTATCATTTTACACATAGAGATCAGCTTTCTGCTTCACTCACATTTATGTCACACGCAGCTAAATGCCTGGGCGATGCATACACATGTAGCAGCCAAGTCTTACTGACTAATGCAGATTTATTAATTTTATATTTACACTAGTGTACCCTACAATAGTGGGTTTCAAACTGGGGTCCAGGGACCCCCAGGGGACCTCCAAGAGGTATAAAAATAGTTTTTGGCATTTATCTCTCCATTCTAGCTTCATGTTCCATTTAAATTAAATTAATACATTAAAAATATAAATTAATATATATATATTAGAGGTAGGGGGTCTCTAACAAAAAGTTCACCATATTTGGGGGTCCTTGGCATCATAAAATGTAAAGATCTGTAAATTGTCACCAGAGGTGTAAAGTACTTGAGTAATTTTACTTGATTACTGTACTTAAGTATTATTTTTGGAGATTTTTACTTTACTGGAGTACAATTAAAATCAATAATTTTACTAAATACATTTTAAGAAAAAAAGTACTTTTTACTCCTTACAATTTTATTTACAGTTAAAAAGTACTTATTTTTTAGCGATAACTTCCTTCTTTTTTCCCTTGCTCTTACCAAACCAATTGAATTGCACTGATGGTCGGATTAATTTAAATGTTATTTATTCTGGAGCCTTTGGAACACACTAAGGAATTGGCCAACAGTTTATCTAATGATGAAGATTTTTTCGCTTCTTTGAAACCGACAACATGAAGGGCCCTATTTAAACGATCTAAGCACATTGGGCTCTATCTTACACCCGGCGCAATGCAGCGCAATGCGCGACGCATGTGTCTTTCGCTAGTTTCCACCCTAATTTTCACGTTTAGCGCCGCGTTGTTTAAATAGCAAATGCATTTGCGCCCCCTTTTGCGCCCATGGGCGTTCTGGTCTGAAAACGAGGTGTGTTCAGGCGCATTGTTGGCGCGTTGCTATTTTGAGGCAACTAAAATAGACTACGCCATTGACCAACAAAAACCTGGTCTAAAGTCTAAAGTCAATGGCGCAATGTGTTTTATGTTATTTAAAGAGCGCATTAGTAAAATGCGCCTATACACGGGAGGACAACGCGGGTTTGCTTATCACAAGGTACATGAATGCGCAGCACAACAAAAATGCTTTTAAATATGAAAGATTAAAGGATTGAATGTAAAAGATTATTATTGAGTCTCTTGGACATAAATGAGGACTAATTATGCAACATGAGACGTTAGAAGGCGCAAAGAGCTGCTTCACCTGCAGCCTGGTAAGTAAATAAATGCTTTGCTTTGAACAAATGCGTCTGTTTTTAAATGTTTTTAAATGCTATCTTACGGATTTATTGTATATGATGACTCTGTACCTGTGGATATGGTGAGATGAGAAACATTTTTAAGTAATCCTTAAAAAAACTCTTTCCTAAAAAATAACCGCTGTCCAAAGTGCTGAAACATGAGGAGAGCCGTTTGTAAATTCTTTATCTCCTGTTTGTTACAAATAAAGTATTTTTAGAGTACAAACCTTATCTTACATACTTCTAAATTATATTTGATGATATTGGATAGCCATACATTTAAAGCAATTACAAGCCCGCTTTTTACTTCCATGACTAAAAGAAAACGGGTTTTAAAGGTTTTAATAAAAAAATAACAATTTCAATACAAGTGAAAAACAACACAATTATTTAACATTAATCTTAAACTGGGGATCTTCTTCCTCCGCTTAGTTTTTCAGTTTACAAAGTCCGTCATCTAAATAGGGATTAGACATAGCGCCAGAGCAACTGGCTTTTAAAGGGGATGAGAGCTGTGACTCTCATTGGTTTACTGCGCGTTACGCCCAAAATACTCCCATTACAATAGGACCTACCCTTTTCGACCATGCGCTCGGCGCAAAAACCATTTTTCCCGTCGTTAAATTAGCAAAAGTGGATTCGGACACGCCCATTTAGACGTTGCGCTGTGCGCTTTAGACAATGCGCTTAGATCGTTAAAATAGGGCCCATTGTCTTAAGCACACGGCCTAAATGGGCGTGTTCGATTCCACTTTTGCTAATTTAAAGACGAGTCGAAAAGGGTTGTTCCTATTATTCATAATGAGTAATGGGTGTGTTTTGGGCGTAACGTACAATAAACCAAATGAGAGCCTTGTCTCTCCTCCCCTTTAAAAGCAAGTTGCGCCGGCGCTATTTCTAATCCCTATTTAGATGACGGACTTTGTAAACTGAAAAACTGAAATCTCCACTGAAAATGTGGAGAAAGATTATAACCAGTAAAATAATCTCATTAAATAATCTGCAAATATGCAAGAAAAGGTTTGTATTCTAAAAATACTTTATTTGTAACAAACAAGAGATAAAAAATTTACAAACGTGCAGAGAGCCGTTTCAGCACTCGGACAGCGCCATGTTTTTTTTTTTTAAGCATTACTTAAAAACGGTTCTCATGTCATCATATCCACACGTACAGAGTCATCATATACAATTAATCCGTAGGGTAGCATTTAAAAAACATTTAAATATAGATGCATTTGTTTAAAGCAAAGCATTTATTTTCTTACCAGGCTCCAGTTGAAGCAGCTCTTTACGCCTTCTAATGTCTCATAATCCGTTCTCATTTATGTCCAGGAGACTCAATAATAATCTTTTACATTTGAATGCTTTACTTTTTATATTTAAAAGCGTTTTTGTGCTGCTGCGCATCCACGTGTGTTAAGCAAACCCGCGTTGTCATCCCGTTAATAGGCACATATTACTAATGCGCTCATTTAATAACAAAAAACATTATTGTATACCATTGACTTAAGACTTTAGACCAGGTTTTAGTTGGTCAATGGCGTAGTCTATTTTAGTTGCCTCAAAATAAAAAACATGCCAACAATGCGCCTGAACACACCTTGTTTTCAGGCACGAACGCCTATGGGCACAAAATTGAGCACAAAAGCACTTTCTATTTAAACAACGTGGCACTAAATGTGAAAATGATCATTGCGCCGGGTTGAAACTAGCAAAAGACACTTGCGTCGCGCACTGCTGGGTTTATGATAGAGCCCAAAGTGTGTTCCCATGTGAAACATTCCCTGCTATTTGCAGCCTCTCTATCAAGACTAAGACCTTGTTCACACTTTCAGTCCAAATCTGATTTTGGTAGATACCCAACTTGACAGACTCTCTGTCCATATTGTGTATCATAACTGTTCAACTGTTTCTATGGCAATGACAGCATGACGTAAACGAAAAGCTACACAAATGCGATCAGGGCAGTCAGACTGAAATGGATTTTCAGAAATACGATTTAAAAAACCTTTTGTTTTTCAAAATAATGTCTTAAAATAACCACCAGAGCAATGTTTGTAGTAACAGTGGTATAAGTGGAATAATTGACTCTGGTCCTCCGGTAACAATTACCATCTTGGGTGTGCATTATTTTTGAATAGCCTAATTCAACAGACCTTTGTCAGTTATTCCTTACATGTTGTATGCGATTGCTGAGTAAATGTAATTGAGTAAGTAAGTGAGGCTGTGAGTGAGAAATGTTTTACAGCTATAGTTAGATGTGTTTATAGTAAAGACTGTTGATAGTTGCTTGTAACCAAGTAAGGGTGTGTGTGCTTAATGCAAAATAGTTATTTCAATTTCTACATCTAGAGGGCAGTACTGTAACCACTAACCAGGATAGGTTATATAGGAACTTTTATGCAGCAGAATTTTTAACCCAATCTAATGGCAATTCATAATTGTATGAATGTATGTTTTTGAATGATTTGCTCTTACTCCTGTGACACTGAATTTAAGGACAGGGATGGGGTATTATTTTTTTCATAATAATTACAGTTTTTGTATAATTCATAAATTAGCCAACACATACAAATTCTCTTAGGCATCAGTTTATCACTGTACAAAGTGAAAAGTTGAATCAACTTAAAAAAAATTACTTCAATTGGTAACACCTAAAAAAAACGTAAACTTATATATCTATCTGTTTTCACTTAAAAATACATCTTAAAACATTTTTTAAAGTGAATCAAACTCTTCACTTTTTACAGTGTACTGAAGATATGACTAGCTAGAAAGAATTAATGACCCTTAAAACACTTTATTAATTGTAAATTGGAAAAAAATACAATTTAAGTTGAAAAAGATACATTTTTAGGTGTTATCAATTTCAAGTTTTTTCACCTCTCAACTTTTTTTTTACTTTAAGTGAAAAATGTAAGTTGACAGACCTTATTTTTTTAAGTGTTACCAATTGAAGTAATTTGTTTAAGTAATACTTTCACTTTTCACAGTGTACAGATGCAGTCACTATTCAGTCAGTATTCTTCCCTAACTAAAAGTTTTGCACTTATTGAAAAATAAAATTTATGTCTTTTATATACTGTATTTATATTCATTATTTGCTCAGTGTATGAATACTTGTTTTTACATTAAGTGCAGTTTTAACATTATCAGTTGCTACAAACCCTTTCTCTGTTTATCATTTGTTTATAAAAAAAATCTAACCTGATTTTCTGTATTTCCACAGAAGAGAGAACAGCACACAAAGCCTGTCATCATGTCTGAGTATGTCTTGTTTTTATCAAACTTGTTTGTATCAAACACAAGTAAACACAAGTGTTCATATATATCTTCTCTCTTCTAAAATTACAACAGTAAAAAGATGACCTCGAGCCGCAGGCATCAACTAAAGGTATCTGAGACACAAGAGCCTGTTCAGTTTATCCTCACACAACAGGTATGTTTGTCCATTGTTGCATTTGTTTTTGTTCATTGTTTGTTCTAGAGTCTGCTCCTGGCTATAGCCAAAGACATGATGGAGGTAGAAAAAAAGCAGGCACAGGAAGAAAGAACACGTTATATGGAGGAGAAATGCCCTCCTCTCTCTTTGCCTCACTCGGTGCAGGAATTGCAGGTAGCCTACAGACACCACATCAATGCAGACACACGCATGAAATGTCCTGATGACCAAAGT
The DNA here is from genome assembly GCF_030506205.2 of Paramisgurnus dabryanus. NCBI lineage: Eukaryota > Metazoa > Chordata > Actinopteri > Cypriniformes > Cobitidae > Paramisgurnus > Paramisgurnus dabryanus. Next base: position 34,789,322 of record NC_133338.1, read on the forward strand.
CTGCTGTTAAACTGTGTTTTCAGGATCTGTGCAAACAGCTCCATCAAAAGATCGATGTGGTGGATGAGGAGAGATATGACATGGCTTCCAAAGTGGCTAAGGGTGAAAAAGAGGTCTTCATTCCTGGTTTCTGTTCTCTCGTTTCTTATTTATATAATGGTTTGATTTTCAGCTAATGGAACTGCATGTTTCTGTAGATTGAGGATTTGAAGATTAAGGTTCAGGACCTTAAAGGTAAATTCAAGAAGCCTGTTCTGAAGAAAGTGCGAATGTCAGCTGATGCCATGCTGCAGGCACTGCTGGGCTCTAAGCACAAAGTGTGCATGGATCTGAGAGCCAACCTCAAACAGGTCAAGAAAGAGGTCAAAGAGGAGGTGAGTGAACATTACTGCAACACACAAATTCAGTATTTCATCACATCACTGGACATTACATTTATCCATTATGTGTTCAATGGTGTGAAACTCATAACTTTTTGCGCTGCTAATGCAATGCTCTACCTGATAACATACATAATAATTCAGATTGAGATTAGTATAGATAATCTGAAAACCTAAGTCATACTTCAATGTATGTATATCTAAACATTAAACAACTGGATACAGGTATTTTTTTAAATGTTTAAAACATTTTTCTTGTTTTACTGAACAGTGGCTTTACCCACAGGGTATAGAAACAGTGTAACACCTTAATGTCAATTGTAATACTGTCTCTTTACATTATTTTAGGACAAGCTGGAACCTGTAGGTGACTGGCGTAAGAAAATCGAGGATCAGGCTGGTATGGATGGCAGAAAGAAGATGTTTGAGTCCGAGGCTTAAATCTCAGCAATTTTTCCTTGAGAAGATGTTGAATCTGAGGCTTAAGCAGGGAGCCATTTTAATTTTCGATCTGTTTCTGATGGACTTTCTTGTGCTAAAACTTTCTCGTGCTGACGCATGTTTCGCTGTCAAAAGTGCTTGCGGCACATTCAACAAGCCAACGGTAACTAAACTAATCCTTATATTCAGGATGTACAACATGAATTATATGTAGAGTCACCATAACAAATAAATAACAAACAAAAACAGAAACGGGTGTCATTTGATCTGATTATTCCTCTTCGTATTTCAACATCACTTTCATCTTGAAAGAAAATAAATTAACCTTGTGCCATGTATCAAGTTATGTTACAAACATGTTATATTTTTCACAGCACATCTGAACAATCAACAATCACGAATTTCCGTGGGATAGTCACAGAATTTTTTTGCAAATTTTTCCGTGGCATTCTCACGGATCTCCGCATTTTTCCGTGGCCCTGCTACAGACTGTCTTTTTCCGTGGCATTCTCACGGATTGGTTCCTCAATTTCTTACCATTTTCGCTTCGGTTTGGGGTTAGATTTAATGAAATGACATCCCTACCCAAACCCAACTCTAACCCCAACGCCAGGCGACAATTGCTTAAAGTTTAGAAAATATAAAATAATACATCAGAAAAAATAGTATAAACCAATAGTTAAAGGGACATACTAACGCAAACACCAAATCTAACCCTAAACCGAAGCGAAAATGGTTTGAAAATAGGAAAAAGCAGTTGAGTAACCAATCCGTGAGAATGCCACGGAAAAAGACAGTCCGTAGCAGGGCCACGGAAAAATGCGGAGATCCGTGAGAATGCCACGGAAAAATGCGCAAAAAATTCCGTGACTATCCCACGGAACTTTGTGAGATCAGGTTGGCACTACAATAGTGTGGCATGCTTGCACACACATATGACGCTCCTCCTGACAGAGATCTGAAGACTTTGAAAGTCAAACTTGGTGTCGATATTGTATATATGATTTAAGGTCTTCTCATCCTTTTCATCTATATTTACTAGTAAATGGTAAACACATACAGTACACTGAGGGGTGATGTGCTGAGAAAAAGAAAATGTGCGTTCTCTTTGTATACAGTACATAAGCCTAAGCAGTAATATTGTTTCACCCTGATGTTGATATCGAATGGTTACAGGGTGCTGAGGAAAAACAAGTGAAGAGGCTATAAGATGTAGCTGAGGGGCAACGTGGGTAAGTGGATTGTAACAAGTGTTTGTGTGTACAGATCTGGCAATAAGCATCAAACCGTGAAAATGTTTTTATTAACAGTTAAACATCACAGATATGTGGAGTGACACATTAGCATATTAAAAAGGCTATATGGCACACTTATTATTTAATGTTGCATCATGAGGTAAACATAAAATAATAAAGCACCTTTTATAAATACTGCTATGTTCGAATTTAATGTTACCTTTTGGCACAGCTAAACATTCATAATGAGATTTGTAAAAGAGAATTTGTGTAGAAAAAGGCTTTAATTTCCAGTACATTTCACAAAGCAATACTTGTACATGTCTAATTAGTCGGTGTATCAGCATCGCTTGTTGAAATAATGTTACTTAAAAATACTTATTTTGTCTTACTTTCATGCATTTCACAAACAAACCTCAAACTAACCATGTAGGAGGTCAAGGATGTATACCAAAGACTACAATATAAAGGGGATCTAATAACAATTCTACTAACCTTGTGGCAACCTGCAAGGATTGAAGCAGTAGGAAAAGTTATTTCACACACTGCGCTACTGCAGGATGAGGGCACCCTTGCATTGAAAACTGTAAATAAACATTATTTTTTTCTATTAAATGCTTATATTTATGCATTTTTTTATATTTTCATTTCATAGAATAAACGTCCATTTATTACTTTTTTTTATCTTTCTTACTGCTTCATTTACTCTTTAAAGTGTGAACTAAAGTGATGTAAAGCAAAATAACAAGACTTTTTACAAGACTTTTAACCCTGGAGTATCCACGGGGTCAAATTTGGCCAATGTTAATTGCTGATACCCAAAATCATCTTTGGTTCTCCAGGGTTAAGATGTAAAATAAATCTTTTGTGTCCCCAGCGTATAGTTTTAACTCAAAATACCATATAGATAATTTATTATAGCATGTTAAAATCGCCACTTTGTAGCTATGAGCGTTTTTTGGGTGTGCAGACTAAGGGGTGGTATTATCCCATTGTGACATTAAGGGGAGCCAGATTTCAATTACCTGTTTTTTCACATGCTTGCAGAGAATGGTTTACCAAAACCAAGTTACTGGGTTGTTCTTTAAAACATTTTCAATGTTGAAAGAAGCACTTGGGACCCAATTATTGCACTTAAACGTGGAAAAAGTCAGATTTTCATGATATGTCCCCTTTAATGGACAGTTCTTAACAGTATATATGGCGCTCTCTGGTGGCTGCCTGGTAGAGGAAACTTCAGATGATGTTTTTGGAGGGAGGTGTGTGCACAGTACTGTACTGATTTTAAATATTAGGGTGGGTTTTTAAGTCAGACAGTTGACCAAATCAGATCATACAACCTAAAACTCAAAATCCAACATCAGGATTAAGATCTTTAAGTCTTAAAGGGATAGTCAAATCACCCAAAAATGAAAATGTCTTCGTTTACTTCACCCTCATGTTGTTACAAACAAGTTAATTTCTTTGTTCTGATGAACACTAAGGAAGATATTTTAAGCACCACTGATTTCCAAAGTATTTTTTCCTACTATGGAAGTCAATAGTGTTTCTGTTTCCTGCTTCATTACAAATATCTTCCTTTGTGTTAAGCAGATCATAGAAATGTATACAGGTTTGTAACAACATGAGAGTGAGTAAATGATGGCCGAATTTTAATTTTTGGGTAAACTATTCTTACAACTATTAAATGTTTATTTTTAGTGGCATCTAGTGGTGAGATTGCAAATTGCAATCAATCTCAATTTCGAAACGCAATAAGAAGCTATGGCCAGAGGACAAACATGTTGTTGTCGAAGACAAGACAATGTAGGGATGAAGTGCACTTTGTAGACCAGTGTTGGACATTAATCCTGGAGAGCCACAGTCCTGCCAAGCTGGAGCTAAACCTTGTAGGACAGTGGCCCTCCAGGACCAGGAATGGCCACTCCTGGTTTAGAGCTACTATGAAAACATGACAGCAACTTTAATGTAAGGCTGTGTATATGTAATAATAATCAATACAGTTCATTATGTAAGGTTTTAATAAACCACTGATAAAGTTATGTGTAGGCCTATTATATTGCATTTCTGTCAAGAGATCCTTCTAAAAGTTACACAATAGGCCTTTAAATTTATGTCTATTTTGATTTGTCAGTGGATATTGCCACCCACAATTAACATCATTATAAACAGAAGTATCGACATGTTTCTGCAAGAAAATAAAACGTAACTATATAATCTTCTGAAACAGACCTGTCAACATTTATAGTGGTTTGAGGAAGTATTAAAACAGTGTGTTATTATGTCAGTTCTACTGTGTTGTAAAATAGAATGGGATTTCCCACCTGTTTTATTGCTAACATTGTGTTACTATAGAAAACAACAGGTGGGAAAACACACATAGCAACAGCAGTAAAGCAGATTGAAATCTTCATAGTCAGATCACAATAATGCATCCTAACAATTCATAAACACTTTTCAAGTTTTAAATATGCATAATGTTAGACTATAGCCATAACAATTAGCTTTGTATAAAAATATAAGTCTGTATGTATGTCCTTATTAAGATGACAAAGTAAAGATGTATGATATTTGTATGGTTATATTATACTTTTGGGGTACATGTGTTTCAGGTGTACAACAATGTTATGTGGACAATGTTTTTCTCACAATCTAGGAAAACTTCTTGACATTTACTACAATGTGAGAACACCACTACGGTTCCCACAATTCAAACAGCTGAATAAACATTACTAAATGATGTGTACTGTAACTAAAATGTGTAAAGATCCTAACATGATTCTGTGCGGGTTAGGTTTACTGGTATAGATTGAATTAGCTCACTAAAATCAGAGTTGATGGAAAGTTCTTGTAATGATAATACCAACATATGTGTGTTGTGTGTGAATGGGGGTGATGAAACCTCATTGGCTTGGCAAGATCTGCTTCCTTAAAGAGTCTGAAGATGCCATTTGGGGAGCCTATATAAACCCATCTAATGTTATAGCTTCACACTTGTTCTTTGTAAACTCCTGTGAACGTCCTGTTGCAAGCTGAAAGGTGAGTCTCTCTATTATTCATGTTTATCCATAAGACAGCGGTAAAGGCACTGGGCTTCATCACCATAAAATGATACCACAGATCTTAATAACAGAAGATCTTATACATGCTGAGCAGACAGTCTCAGACAGAAAATCTGCATTACTGTTTATTACTTATTGTCTGAAAGTCAATATTTGGTAGTAGACAAAGACTAACAGGTTAAATGATGTGGAATTATTTTAAATGCCCTAAAAAATGAACATTTTCAACGGTATGTTACAAATTAATCATTTTTAGTAAAAAAAAAAAGGAATCATTGTAATCATAAAATAAATTATAGATTATATATTACTGTGTTTTTGTTGTTGTTGTGTTCACTCATTTATTTTGACAAAATTAATACTGGATGATTCAGATACAATTTTTGTGAAAGTCATTGATTTTGAAAATATAACCTTAATATATTTAATGTAGACTAAGGCAATGTGAAAGATTGAAATTAATGTAAACTCAATGATTGAAATCAAACTTTGCTGGTCTTAATCTCATCATTGAATTATTAGACCTAAAGTAGGCAGGCATACCTTTTTACAGCACAATTCATAAAATGCAGGATAGCTCTCACTTAAAGCAACTAACCCCCCCAAAAAACAAGATTATCATAATTAACGTTCATTCACAACCCAACTTTCTGGCATAAAAAAGATCAAATTATCGAATTATATTTTCCTAAAACACCTTTTCCATATTTCTTGTTAGTTCATCACACACAAAGCATCTCTGTATCTTAGTTTGCTGCAAACATTTACTTCATGTTTTGAATATTAATTTAAAAGAAAATAGAATTTAAATGGAATAAGTGCAATGCATTAACTTTGCACTCAACTTATTATAATTTTTTGCAAAAATACTAATGGTCGCTTGCTATAAGAAAGTATTTTTAAAATTGAGGAGGGTTTCAGCTGTTGGGCCTTGAAGCTGACAAGATTCCTCAAGAGGCAACAGGTTTCTCTCAGCTGTCTCTTACCTCCTACAAAGGATCTCCAAAAAAAACACAAGACAACTGTTCCCAAATTCAAACCTCGAAACACCTAATACTTTTGTGGGTATTGACACTTCGACACACACCCATGTACCCTTCCCTCTGTCTGAGACACACACACACACACATAATGTTTGGTCAAATTTAGATCTGCTGCTAGACTGATGAGTGTATGTAAATTGTTTCCATTTGAAGGTGACATCTCACCCCTCCTCCACCTACAGGAGTCTTCACCCTGACCAGGGTCATCACAAAGAAACGGCAAGATGTCTGAGTAAGTATTGAATTACGTTGTGAGCTTGGTGTTGTGTGAAAGTGTGTTTAGCGACATATGCTCACAGACTATATTAATATTTCAAGTGAATGAACAAATCACCCATTCCTTATTTACTTAAGTCACATATATTCAGAATCAAGCTCCAAACTGATGTTTTTAAGTAGATTGTAATTAACTATGACACATACTAGCACATTAAAGAGACATTAAATTAAATATGCTCAGCTCCCCTAGCGTTAAGCATTAGATTTTTACAGTTTTGGAATCCATTCAGCTGATCTCCGCTAGCGCTAGCACTTTTAGCATAGCTTAGCATAATCCATTGAATCTGATTAGACCATTAGCATCACGCTCAAAATTGACCAAAGAGTTTCTATATTTTTTCTATTTAAAACTTGACTCTTCTGTAGTTACATCATGTACTAAGAGCGACAGAAAATGCGATTTTCTTGGCCGATATGACTAGGAACTATACTCTCATTCTGGCGTAATAATCAAGAACTTTGCTGCCACAATGATATTACGCAGCGCCCGAAAATAGTCCCCTTGGTAACTTTCAATAGCAGGGGACTATTTTCGGGCACTGAGTAGTATAATTTTTCTGCGCAATGTTAATGGTCTAATCAAATTCAATGGATTGTGCTAAGCTCTGCTAAAAGTGGTACCGCCAGACCCGGAGATCGGCTGAATGGATTCCAAAACGGTAAAAATCAATTGTTTGACTCTAGGGGAGCTGGAAAATGAGCCTATTTAAAAAAAAGTGGAGTGTCCCTTTAAATAAAAACCAGCATGATACATTAGGGTGACCATACGTGCCATTCTTCCCGGATGCGTCCTGGCCAGAATTCCGGGTGCGTCTTCCGGAAGTCGTATTTGTCGACCGCATATGTCATAGAGGATTATTATTTTTACAGAAAAGCAACCATTATATTTTAAGGTAAGAATGAAACTATGATTGTATGTCTTATGTTTTTAACTGAATGGTGTATGCGGTCAACAAATACGACTTCCGGAATACGCACCAAAATCCTGGCCAAGATGCATTCGGAAAGAATGGTATGTATGGTCACCCAATGATACATAACCATATTCCCTCTGTATCAGCCATTATGATCACATCAACTGGTCTCCCAGGCTCACCAGCTAAAAAAGTGAACAAAACCTTTCTAAAACCATTCAAAAGATAAGCCTAACAAGCTTGGGAGACCAATTAAGATTATCAAACCAGCTTAGACTTTTAAAGCTCTTGTATATTATTGTGGACTGATTTAAGTTACTGTGTTTACTAGTTAACAATTTCTTTTTTTATAGGAAAAAGATGACATCCAGCCGTAGGCACCATCTGAAGGTGAGGTCATTTCTTTGATTCTTTCGATCTGAAGTTCTGAGCTGAGGAACTTGTACCTTTGTACTCAATACTGTTCTTCAATATACAAAAATAAATAAAATAAAAGCAGGAAAAAAGTTCTGAGCAGAGGATTCATAATTTTTTTAACAAAGTATGTGCTTCTTCTGTCTTTGTGCTACAGAGCTTGTTGCTTCAGATTGCCCACGATATTTTAGAGGAAGAGGCAGCTCAGGCGGAGCAGGAAAAAGAGACATACATGCAGGAGAACTGCCCTGCACTTTCACTGCCTGGAAGCTCGCAAGAACTCCAGGTATACACACACACACACACACACACACACACACACACACACACACACACACACACAAACAGATTAAAGCTCTACAGGATTAAATTTTCTACTTTACTTACCCTCATGTTGATCAAAAAGCATATGACTTTCTTTCATGCAAGCTCCTGTGATCATGAATGCACACAGTATACCGTATGTAAGTGTATATAATGAATTAGTGACATGTGTTTGTGTGCGTCTTTGTAAAGGAACTGTGTAAGAAGCTGCATCATCAGATTGATGTCATTGATGAACAAAGATACGACATGGAGAGCAAAGTGGCCAAATCAAACAAGGAGGTATTTACGGCAGTTATTTTCTATTTACAGAACTTATAGATTAGTCATCAGTAATGTTTTTTTTTTATCTTTTAATTTTTTTCATCATATCTTTTGTTTTGATCTGTATAGATTGAGGATTTGAAGATAAAGATTCAAGACCTAAAGGGTAAATTCAAGAAGCCCGTTCTGAAGAAAGTGCGCATGTCTGCTGATGCCATGCTGCAGGCACTGCTGGGCTCGAAACACAAAGTGTCCCTGGACTTAAGAGCCAACCTTAAACAGGTCAAGAAAGAGGTTAAAGAGGAGGTGAGTGAACATTAATACCCTGTAACACCTCAAACATAGAGGCAAGTGTAGAGAAATTGCCGCTCCTGATTAATATGGATCAACAGTCAACTGTTAAACGTGTTGTTATAGATACAGTACTAAACTACAAAGAACGGAAAGAGGACTACATGAAAGTAAAGGGTTTTTTGTTTTGAGACATTGTGATTTTTCTGTCTCTACAGGAGAAAGAGGCAGTGGGTGACTGGCGTAAGAACATTGAGGATAAGGCTGGTATGGATGGCAGAAAGAAGATGTTTGAGTCCGAGGCCTAAATCTCAACAATTGCACATTGGATTTATTTGGTTAATGTATGTGGTCTTCAGGGTTTTGAGGGATAAAACATGTCAAATTCCTTCATATGATGTAATACTGTTAAAGATGGTTTATACTGGTATGTATGAGGGGGGTTTAATGTATGTGAGGGTTGGATTTTGTAACTGATGCTTTAATATCTAAATTTATCTAGTTTTGTTTTCCCAAAATTAAATAATTAGAATTACTACTAAATTATTGCATAATATATTGACATAGATCAGTAAAACCTATTAAAAAAACTTATTCTGAAAAACTAAGAATTATAAAAGGGATTTGATCAAAAGAAATAAATAACACATGACTGTGAGTCAAAATGATGTTCTGTTGTTTTTACAAAATCAAAACTGCTGCTATGAATCTGGGTTACCCATCAGAAAGAAAGAAAGAAAATAAAGATCTGATCTTAGTCTAAAGATCTGTATTAGTTTTAAGGATTATCTCCTTTAGTTGGGTGGCATTTGATCAGAACATACTGTAGACTACACTACAATGGTCCTATGCCAAATGGTACATCCAAAGTGTCAATCAATTCATGATTTTGTGTGACCAATTTGAGCCAAACTGTACACCAATTTTCAAATGTTAGGCTTTGAAAAGCACAATGATGAGCACAGTGACTCCATACACACATAAATATTTTATCACCAGCACAGTAGTTATTCACTCTTAAAAATGCTGAGTTATTTTATTGTGTTAAAAAGGGACAAACACAACTGTTGGGTTAAATTAACCATATTTGACCAAAAAATGGGTTTAAACAACCCAGCATAGGTTAAATTACAACCCAGCAGGTAGGGTTCGTCCCTTTTTGACCCAATGCAAATAACCTTAAACTGCATTATTATCTTTATCAGATAATAAACAGGTAAATGGTGCATATGAACAGGTTTGTACTGCAGTAATTAACAGTCTGAATTGTGTGTTTGACAGCACACAGACTATTAGGGGTGTGTGCGCGTGTGTGTGTGTGTGTGTGTGTGTGTGTGTACCTGGTAATCATCACGTTGTGGGGACCAATTGTCCCCACAAAGATAGGAATACCAGTGTTTTTGTGACCTTGTGGGGACATTTTGATGTCCCCATGAGGAAACAAGCTTATAAATCAAACAAGATGATGTTAATTGAAAATCTAAGGTACAAGAAAGGTTTTTGTGATGGTTGGGGTTGGGGAATGGGGCAGGTAAGGGGAATAGAATATACAGTTTGTATGGTATAAAATGCATTACGTCTATGGAATGTCCCCACAAAACATGGAAACCAGAATGTGTGTGTGTGTGTGTGTGTGTGTGTGTGTGTGTGTGTGTGTGTGTGTGTGTGTGTGTGTGTGTGTGTGTGTGTGTGCGTGCGTGCGTGTGTGAGTGTGTGTGTGTGTGGTATCATCTTACTTTCCCAAGGGACAGCCACATGATCAGCTTGCTTTCTGCTGATTGGAAGAACTAGAAAAGACAGGAATCAGAGTTTCAAAGCTCTGAATGAAAAACACATGGAGAGAGCGTGCTTGTGTGTGTGAGAGAGAGAGTGCGTGTGGGAGAGAGAGAGAGAGAGAGAGAGAGAGAGAGAGAGAGAGCGCTCAGTGAAGAAGGGGAGCACATTCACACCCTTTAGAGAACTCACAGGAAGGGAGAGAGAAGCAGAGAAACACAAAATTCAGATAGCTTTTAAATCTTTTACGTCTCTTCAGTCACAGCAAGGCTGCTGGGATCTCAGTTAGTCAAGCTAGAGGGAAACTCACAAACATGTCCACTTCAATCCTGAGACGACATTCCAGCAAAAAGGGATTGCAGAACCTCCAGAGGTAAGGTGTTTTTCATTTGTGTGTTTGTGTTTGACATTTTCATCATAGTTGTGGTGTGCTCAACAGAATGGATTAGTGCAGACTGACAGGTTTCTTTATTTTTATGTATCCTATACAGTTCATGTTGAAACTTTAAAAATTTTTTTTGATGAATTTGGGCTTCTATCATGAGTTTGCTGATGCTGATGCTTTGTTATCTTGTAGTGTTTGGACAGTCATGAGGATAGAGAGGTTTTATCAGTAAAGTCTGCTGACTGTAAGAGGTCAAGCAGAGGGAAACCAGCAGCATGAGCTCTTTTGCTGTGCTTATCTGCTCTTCAGAGGTTAAAGAGGGGGGTTAAAGTTTTAATAGAGAAACCACAGCACATTGTGTAAAACTGAGAGTGAGCTTTCTGTATAGAATCAAAATGCTGTTTTTACTGCCTTTGAATAGTTTTCTCAAATGGCACGACACATCTCCATCCTACAGGATGTCTCAATACTATAAAATTGTCCCAAAGCCTCTCCAGATGGCTGTTGCTCACACAGCACATGGCGAGTCAGTCCATTACATCATGTTAAATGGTAATGACAGGCTTCAATGGCTTCTTTTATTGCTAAATTTTTCCTAAGGGTGCTGACATCATCTGGTAGTGTCTCTGATCACCCCTTGCTCTAAATCTGCTGGATGTATCATACAGAGCAGGCCCCTCCCACTCTGCCTTAAGGACCCGAACTCTGCCGGAAAATGTGAGCGGTCACTCAAAATGATGAATTACGACTTAACAAAGAAAAGAGTCCAGATACTATTTATTTGATCTATTTTAGTTTCTCTTCTCTAGTGTTTGTTGTGTAAGCAGAACATGAGTCATAAAGATTTTTACTGCATTTATTGTCTTTGACCTCCACACAGTTTAAGAATGCAGAAGCAGTTAAGCTTCAATGTGTTCTGGTTGTGTAAACATAGATCAAATTAAAATAATACATTTACTTTTTATGTTAAGAAGGGCATACAGAATACTGTTTTTTGAAATTCTATTTTGGTGATGACAAAAAAAACACTTTCAGCTGTGTTGTTTTAAATATTTTGTATATTTATTTATATGTTATAGTGATGTCCTTCCTTTGTTCTCTGTTGGGGTTAGTTGTGCCAGTTGTGCTTTGTTTGGCTTTTGTAATGTGAACCCCCGTGAAGGAAGTCAGTTAGCAATTTCCTGTCAATGTGAACCATGCACTTCCTGTCACAGTTTAACTTACTTCCTGTTCAGTCCTGACCCTATCTTCTGTCAAATGACCTCTGACCCTACAGTATCATACTCATGCTGATGTGTTTATGTCTGATGAGCTCATGAGGTTATTTGAAAGGTGGCAAATATAGTATAGTGCTGTATTTAGCGTCAACTGGAAGAAACAACCGGTAATGTAATGTTGTGACAAAAGTATCTTACTGGGTCCATAAAACCTTGTATTTTTATTTTATGTACTGTATTGTATCACACTATTAGAAATACAACAGGGTCTGTAAGGGTCTGCACTATACCTACTGTAGCCGTGTGTAGCATCCATAGAGTAGCAATAAAGAGTCATTGTTTAGCCTATAATAACATCATCATATAAAGCAATAAAATAGCATACCCATCCAAACCATAAACCACCCTCTGTGTACTCACACACATTAACTACAGTCATAAATCGCATATATTGTATGCTCTATAACACGGTATATATTATATAGAGTGTGTTAATAATACAATCATGCAACATATTTAACTTTGCACAAAATGTTGCACTTGCAAAAGAATAGTAGGTATGTGTCTAAGCGAGCATTTTTTATTTACTTTGGAGGCCAGACTCTCGAGGTGTATTTTGAGATTGACAGAGATGTATTGTAGAGAAAATGAGCTTTTCACAAACCTTAAACTACAGCGCTCTGACGTTGTGAGTGGATTTCTTTAGCTCATATAGAAAAGTATGGTAAGGACTGTGCAGGGCGGGCAAAAAGTTGAGCAATTAGGAAATATTTTTTTGGTCATGCTTGACTGGAAAAGATAGTGAATTTGTGTGAATTTGTATGAGGTAAGCTGCACAAAAACATAGAATTATCATAAAAACTTACCCCTAACCCGGCACATAACCCCAGCGTTAGGGGCGAAAGAAATATAGTACAAAATGTCAGTGCCGGGTTAAGCCTTTGTGAGGCCCTGGGCTAACGCTGGTTTGGGGCCCCCCCAATATACACTGAAAAAAACAAAGGCTGGATTTACTAAGTGCCCCATTGCGTAAATTTATTTTTTTAGTAAAACTTACTTAAAAAAGGGATGCAAAAACGATGCACTGTCTATATTTTTTAGTAAATCCAGTGTTTTTTACAGCGTATGTACAACATTAAATGGCTAAAATTATTTAAATAAATTAAACAATATTATCAAATATTTTTACAATCAGAAATAGCCCAGAAAATAACATTTATTTAATAAAACTTACAACAAAAAGTGCTTCTTTCTGCTCTTCTTTAAAGAGAATTCTTCAATTAAATCATGCAAAGGTAGGCTGAAATTGTTTAAATAAATTAAACAATATTATCAAGTAATAATTTTACAATCAGAAACAGCCCAGGAAATAACATTTATTAAATGCAACTCACAACTAAAAGTGCTTCTGTCTGTTCTTCTTTAAATATAATTCCTCATTTAAATTATTAAAATCAAGTTGACGCAAAAGTAGGCTGAAATTATTTAAATAAATTAAACAATATTATCAAGTAATAATTTTACAATCAGAAACAGCCCAGAAAATAACATTTATTAAATGCAACTCACAACTAAAAGTGCTTCTGTCTGTTCTTCTTTAAATATAATTCCTCAATTAAATTATTAAAATCAAGATGACGCAAAAGTAGTAGAGCCCAGAATTCTCAGCCCGAGTCCTTAGTAATTAACAGTAAACGAACTTGGCTTGCTGTTTTTGAAGGCAGCTCGAGCCTCGACCTTAGGTCGGGTTCGAGCCCCAAGTTTAAGTGAAGGAGGAGATGATGAGGAGAGATGCAAGAAGAATTGCGGCCGGGCGCGGAGGCTCTTAAAGGACAAAATATCCCATAAGCTATTACGTAGCTATTATACAATTTTTTTTCAGAACATTCTTGCGACCCAGTGGTTGGGGGCCTCTGCTCTAGGCAAAATAAAAATTGTCTCGTAGGCCCCCTAGTGTTCGGGGCCCTGGGCTGCAGCCCATGTTGCCCATTAGGATAACGCGGCCTTGCAAAATGGCAAAATGTTGTACGAATTAATACACCTCATTAAATATGTGATAGTTCGAATTTCAATGAGATAGCGTTGGTTACACTGACACTAGCATATTCTGTGCTGTTTGTACAGTATAGGGTATATTTATTGCATGTGACAAATATATGAACTGGGTTTGAACAGTATTTTAGCATTACAAGATATAATCACCATTTAATCAGCTTTTTTGTTCAAAACAAACAAAAATTGGCAAGCACATAAAAATCTGTGTTCAAAACATGCTGTGGTAAGCTACAATAATGATTTTTAGTTTAAGCTGTTGCATGTGATTTCATGGGTAAACTCAGTTTTAATTTATTTGACTTTATTTGACAACGTACATCAAAGTAAAAAGCTCCGAAAGCAAATGGAAGTTTTACGTTTCAAACAGAGATTGCAAAAGAGTGGCAAAAGTTACAGATTGCATCTATACCCTATTATCACCAATAGTTTGGAAATGTTAAATGTTGACAACACTGCTGTAGAGCATCTTTATCTTTGCTGAAGAGTTCAAAACAAATTATTACAGCAAAACGTGGAAAATGCTGCTTATATTTTATTTATTTATTTATTTATTTGTATTTCTTGCATAATGTGTTGTTTATTTGTTTATGTTGTGTTGTTCTTATAAATGTGTTGTACAGAAGGTTAGATTATCTGTTAAAGAAGGCTTGAGCTCTACCCTTCCTCCACTAGGCTACTAATTAATGACATTAGTAATAAATTAATAGAAGTATGTATAAAAGTAGAGCAAAGGTGAATGTTCAAAAAGAAATGTAGTGAAGTATTCATCTGTTTATGTACTCTTGCGTTATGATTGACAGGATTACATAATCATGCTCCTCCCGAACTGTTGTTTATATTATTACATTCAAAATGTATCTTATTATTGTGTGTATGCAGGATCACTGCTCAACGGAGTCTGGAGGATGCAGAAGAAATTGAGAGAGAACGCAGGCGACGTCTCCGATCCAGCTCCTCCACTGACCCTGAAACTACTGTGACCCAGCAGGACGCCCCTCTCAATGCACAGATTCTGGACAATCAGTCAGTATCAAAAACTTAAAGCACACCCCAGTCTTCACGAAATACATACAACAGAGTGTGTTATTTGTTTTGTTTCCATGGTATCTCATCCCTAGAGTGTGATTCACACCCACTTTCTCTGTTCTAGTCTTAATATGTGTGTGTGTCTGTGTGAAAGTTTATGTGTGTACTGTACAGTATGTGTCAAGACCACACCTGCTCTTTTGGATTCAATCAAAGAGGGATATTCTTTTCTATTCTAACAGACTCAGGTCAACTATAGTAAACTTGTTTTTGTATTGGCATCAGAGTGGGAGGCAATTCTGAATGTATTTCACTGTTTGTTAGGGGTCAGATTGATCTGGTTCCACGCTATCCTTCATCTTTGGAAGAAGACGAAGGCTTCAGTGATTGGACGCAACAGCTGAGTAGGCGAAAGCAGAAACAAATGGAACATCAAGATGTAGAAGCACATTTAAATGGCTCCCATCAGTCAAGACTCCAGCCCTGTTCCAACTCTGCTCAACAAAGCAAACTTCATCAAAATGACTTCAATATGTATGATGCCGCCCCATTAAAACAGATCCGATCCCCCCTTTTAAATCAGAAAAACCTGGATGAGGACAATGATGATAAAGATTGTGGTGCCAGAGAGAGGGAAAGACAGGATAACGTTACGACAGAGAGGAAAGAGAGAGAGTTTAGTAGTTGGTATGATGAAGAGGAGAGTCCCAAAAGAATGACAGAAAATCTGTCATCTTCCTGCAGAAGAGACAACCAGGGATGTGATATGGATGAGAAGGTAAGACGATTTAAAGGACTTTTAGACCAGAGATTTAAGGTATGTTCACACGGGGCGTAAGCATTAACGCTTTAATGGGTGACGTCAAGCATTGCCGAATTAGGATTAAAATGGGCCCTTTGTAAACCAAACCTGTCACATTTTATAAATGATTTCAAATTATACAGTACCCCTTTGAAAAAAGTAAAAAAACAAAAAAGCTCTGAAAACAAATTTTTTTAAATGTACTCCATTTTTTGTCTCTTCTCTTTGCTGGCAACATGTGAATAATTATGTGAATTATACCTCGTGATCATGTGGCATTGAACAAATGTGTTTTGTACCTGATGTTGATATTCAATAATAAAAAAGATCCGTCGGCGCCGCGTCACTGCCGTTGCTCGCGGCAGAAATGTAAGGGCCAATTCACACCGGATGCGTGGCGTGTCTGTCGCATGGCAGCTGCGTGGCGTTTTCTATGCCCTTGCTTACCAGAAGCATTTTTGACGCGCCGCTGCTGCTGCTAGCCTATTCTGGATACATGTATGTTTTCTATTGATAAACTGACCTGAAAGTGTCCGGTTTAACTACAAAAACGTCACGTGATTTGGATCGCCCTTGTTCAACGTATGGGGAGACGTATGGAAATGAACTACCTGCAATACTTCATGTTAAACATACATATACTGATTTGATTACACAAAGACTTTCGTTCTGTAGCCTGTTGACAGATTCAATAGTTGGAAAAGATCATTTTTAATATTTTTTATTTACATGTCTGCATTTATGTCAAACAACGTCGTGTCAAATTGACATATAAACCTCTTTTTGTCTTGTATTTTGTCTGGAAACGCTTCCAAAACGCTTGCATTTGGCGTGAAAAATAGGTGTCAGTCCTATTCCTAGCATGCACGCGTTGTCGGCACGGCTCGAGACGCGCCTGAGACGTGCTTGTCATGAAGCGGTGTGCACGGTCAAACCTGCTAACATGGGAGCCTACATAAAAACGGACACGGCACGTATCTGAGATGCTCACGCCACTCATCCGGTGTGAATCAGCTCTAAGGCTGTGTTCACACTGCAGGGCTTTATGCTGAATTCCGTTTTTTTTTTTTTAAGATTTTTTTGCAAGGCCATTTACATTTCCAATTAAATGCAACCTTTTGTGATCTCCTGTGTGAACGTGAAATGACCCAGAAGTGACCTGCATGCGCAGAAGAGTACTCAACGGTCAACGACATCACTCGTTGTTTGCGGAAGTAGCTAACGTTAAACATAAATGTCAACAACAGTGGAGCTCTTTTTGCAATATTAATTATAATATTATTTTTCCAACGGAGCCAGCACAATTACAAACTTCTCGTTTTAAGAAGAAAATTAAAAAGAAGGAGGAGAGCAAGGTTTTTGGCCATGGCGTTTTGTGGAGCAGTGTTAGCAAATATTAATTAAATCTATGACCTCGCTTCCCTTTCATTGACTGGTCTCAGCAGCATCGTCCGCCATGGTTGATGTTTATCTTCTCGTTCTCGCCTACTTTAATGCAAAATTATGATGTTTGTAGCGTATCAATGACGTACGGGTCGGATACATGTGGCCTGGGCGTGTAGACGGAGGTCGCATTTCAAAAGATCAGATATGTATCGAATTCAGGACCACATACCCAAGTGGCTTGGGTCACATTTGAAAAGATTGGATCTGTGTCGGTCAGACTGTCATGAAAAGATCAGATACAGGTCGCATAGGGGCAAAAAAATCGGAATTGGGCCGTTTCAGCCTGCAGTGTGAATGTAGCCTAACATTTCTCAAAAAAAAAGTTTCTCAACTTTTCAAGAGGCAACGGCCAATCAGATCGCCTTATGCAAATAACCTAGGCAAAGCCAGCCAATTACGTTTATGGAAGACGGGAGCATGTGTAGTGGCCACTATGATTGGCTGTTGGCTTTCGGACATATCCCTGCGTGTTATAACCTTAAAACCACACCCACTGGAGGGAAAACAACAATCCATCCGTCTCCATTGACTTTGTTTTGCGAGAGGCTGCCTCCTTGTCATTTCTGGCTTATAACAAAAAACAGAATAATGCCTAAAAGCTGCTGTGGGACAGGATATATAGCTAACAAGCCAAAAAACCCAGAAATAAGTTTTTATAAGCTGTCGACCCCAAAAAACAAGCATTTAAGACACAAAAGTGGAAACAGGCAACATTTCATAGTACTACTATTAGTAGAACTGCGCCCACTAGGAGGAAACGTAGTTGACGATCCACTTTTTTCTCCTTAAAGGCTGAGTTTTACAGCTCGCTTATAAAAACTTTTTCTGTGTTTTTTGGCTTGTTAGCTGTACATCATCTCACACAGCAGCTTTTAGGCATTACTCTGTTTTTGTTATAAGCCAGAAATGACAAGGAGGCGGTCTCTCGCAATACAAAGTCAATAGGTGAGTTCGACTTCATGCGAGATCGAGACGAAATTAGACTTACTATGATTTCTCTAATCGTTCTCGCGGTACTTTGACGTCATCTGGCTGTCGGTTCTTTTCACTTGCGTTAGTCTATTTTTATATTTATTATTCTATTAGCCTATTTTTAGTTATTTAACCTAATAATATTTTAGGCAAAAAGCTACATACTGTATTACTAGCCCACATGAGTCTATAGCCACAGACAGATGTAAAACTTATGAAGTATAACACAGATAAGATGGAGTTGATAGAAACCCTGTCACACCTCAGTTAGTTCTTCAGCCTATATGCATACATTAAATGTAAAAACATCTAAATCTGTTCTTCTCTCAGGTCATGGAAAAGAAAGCAGAGATGAAGATATCCTTCACCTCCAAAGTCCTCCTCCAACAGAACGGGAGATCAAACAGCACCAATGGACAAGAAGAAAGTCAAATAACTGAAAGGTATAAACATAAACAAGCAAACACATTAGTACACATCAGAAAAAGACATCTACAGTATTTACTTGCAAAAGAATTTGGTCCTGCGGCTCAATTGGTCATAGCACTAACAACACCAGGATTATGGTTTTGTATACTGTAGCCTATGTAAGTGTAGTTTGCAGAGTTTCATAATGACCAAATGTGTCTTAATATCCAAAACAAAACATAAACGCAATAATGAAGGGAACAGTACAGTATGTGTCAATGCGATGTTCCAAACGAGCAGATTGGGCAGCAATTGCAGTTACTGCAATGTTTTACAGATATAGAGTTTGTGATGTGAAATGACACGACACGTCGGTTAAATTTCACAACTTCCCCAGAGCAAACACTCCTTTAGTTCAGCCTGTTCAGTCTTAGGTTACAGAGTAACATGGATACTACAGTCGATTCAACAGATCTCTGCGGTTCACAGAGGTAAAACGTCTTTAATGCATGTGTATCATTTTGTTTATAAACCGTGGCTTTCCATATCTCAATCTCTGTCTTTAGTGTATCTGAGGATGTGTTTGCGAAGAGCAGCGATGACAACCAGGAGCAGAAAGATACAGGACATCAGACTCAAGAGGGGGTACAGAGGTGGATGATAGAAGAAGAGAGAGATAAGAGGAGAAGGGATGTGATGGAGAAACTGAAGAGGTTGAGTATATCCAGTGGAGATCCAGAGGAGCCTTTCAGTCCTCTCAGCCCCAAGAGCCCAACCCACATGGTAAATTACATTCATGGTGTTAAAGGAATACAGTAGTTCTCCCAAAAATGAAAAATTAAGTGCTTGTTTAGTTAGTTATGTAGCATCATTATTAATTGCTGCTGATCTGTTACACTAACAATTACCAGTGGCGGCCGGTGACTTATTTTTTCAAGGGAACTCGATGCGAAGTTCGTCACAACATGTACAGTATGTAGCCCGTCATGTGTGTGGTTTGTAATTTCAAAATATGCATTCTGCATATCCTATGTGCATCACGTGTCTTGTCAAAATAAGTGCCTGCTGCAAGTCTTAAGGGTTTATGATAAAAGAGACGCTCGCGTTTGCCAGATACTCACATAATCTCATGCGTAATCAGAGTGTACTGTTAAGGGAGTGTCTTGCATGTATTTTGTGAACGTGAGAATCTCTTTTATCATAAACGATTTTGACGCGTGTGCAGCAGGCACTTATTTTGACAAAACACGTGATGAACATGGTTCACATGATGCAACAAACACATATTTTGAAAACACAAGCAACACACATGACCCTTATTTTGAATTTGCGCCCCTTGGATGAGCAGTCAGTCACGAGTCGCCACTGACAATTACACACAAACTCACAAAAATAATGTGCACAATGCACATGTTCTATAAGGTCTAAGTAACCTATGTATTTATCCTTCTTCGCGATTGTTGGATTTCATTGTGTTAATAATAATAGTTAGTGATAGACTAATATAGCAGCAGTGGCTGCTATTTGTATTTTTTCATTATCCACACTAGTGATAAACCTGTTTCTGTTTACTCATATGTAAGCCAATGTCTGACAGACAGTAAAATAACCAATCAATATTCACTTTTTCAGCCTCATATTGGCAAATCGACCACATTGCTTTCGCAATATCGTAATCGGCAATTGCAAAACCCATATCGGTGGACCTTAAGTAATAGTTAACTGGAATAAACATCTGGACAAAAAACATCTTAAACAAGTCTCATTTAACGTGTAAAAACATAACGTGTGTTTGTGAGTGTTGGTGCGTTGTGCTCAGCTCTGGTGTCTTTCTTCTGCTGTGTGTGGTTCTGATGTTACTTTGCAATATCAGTGCGGGGTGGGGAAGAAAGATGACAGCACATTGTTGAGGTGCTTTGTGTGTGTGTGTGTTGTCTGTGCTTGCTGGTTTCAGGCTGAGGGTGAGGAGTGCCAATCAGAGGGTACAAGTTCGGTGAGTTGCTTACTATGTGCTTGTGCATGACAATATGAAATTGCACATTAAAGCGTGTGTGTGTGTGTGTGTGTGTGTGTGTGTGTGTGTTTGATACAGTGCACCTCCAAATTGTTTGCTGCTGTCTGTCCTGTTCGCAGATTACACATACTGTACAAATAATAATGTTTTAGGATCATACCAACACATAAACACGTACGTTTAAAAGCACGCAGGAAGTGGATGCCATGATAACTGACTTTGGCAACAGATGCATCTCATCCTGTTGGGCAACACTGAACTTTTATCTACATGACACTTTTTGTCAAAAGGATATGCATGATCAGAAAAATATGAGCAGCCAGTTCAAAGCCTCCATTCATTAAACTGTCAAATCAACATCAAAAGTCTTTTTGTATCGACTGAAAGTGGCTTCACATTTTGCAATCATAACTGTTGGCAAAATGATTTTGCAAATCTTATCACTTTTTTCCTGCTTTTGTAATCTTGCCTGGAAATATTTCTCAAAATATTGCCTTAAGGGTTGTCACACTTACTTTTAAAAGTTTGTAAATGCTTGCATATTTCCATAACAACGTACTGTATGTTAAACTGTTTCTTCACAGATCGCCGAGAGGACTGAGTCTCTAAACCGCTCTGTTAAAAAAAAGTGAGTGTACTCTCCTGATTGTTGTTTTTCTGTGGGTTTGTCATGACATCATGGGTTCATGCAAGCCTGGATTATATACTATAGGCTGCTGTCAAAAAGATAAACTGAAATTGACAGAATTTCTTTTTAATTGGCCTCTGAATAGGAAACATAAATGATTCATTCAAAAGTGAACAACTGTTTGTTCACCTTTTACTTAGACATGACATAACTCGCTTCTTTCTCTATTATACTCAATGCATTAAATAAGCAATAAAGAATGGTTGTTTTGTCTGAAGTTTTTAGCTGTATATGTATAAAGGGCGTAGATTTGATTTGAACACTGGTGGATGGAAAACTGTACATACTGTTTTCATTATTCCTTGTATAAATATTGAAGGGGGGGGTTACCTCCCTATTCACGCTGTGTATAAAATATGACCATACTATTGTTCATCCTGTTATAAACGCACTGCTCATAAAGCAGTATGCCACAATCAGCTTTGAATTACAGTAATGGTTCGGGGCTATCAAGGTGCTTAAAACCCTTTTACTTGTTGTAAAATCAATGAAATATAAAAACTTGAGTGACTTGAAATGAAAATTCTGTCATCATTTACTCAGCATCATTTTGATTTTAACCTGTACTGTATGAGTTTATTTATTCAGTTAAACACTCTTAAAGGGATAGTTCACCCAAAAATGAAAATTCTGTCATCATTTACTTGTTTTAAACCTGTTTGAGTTTCTTTATTCTGTTGAAAACAAAAGAAGATATTCTGATAAAAGACGGTAACCACACAGTTGATGGTACTCACTCCATAGAAGTATAACCAAATACTATGGAAGTCAATGGATAACTTTAACTCTGTGCTTACCATCATTTATCAAAATATCTTCTTTTGTTTTCAACAGAATAAAGAAACTCAAACAGGTTTAAAACAAGTAAATGATGACAGAATTTTCATTTTTGGGTGAACTATCCCTTTAAGAGTGACTTGCTAATACTTGGTAAACTGAAAAGTAACTTAGTATACCACTTCTCACTTATTATGAATCACTTTGCTTTCCTAACTTTATAAGTGGCTTTGATTAAAAGCTTCTGCCAATACATATGTGAATATAAATATGATAAAAGGTACTCAGAAAACATTTAAATTTAATTCCTATAATTATAATTTTACCATAATTATAAGTTTTGAACAAGCAACCTCCAATCAGAATTTGGAGGCTAAACTACTTTGCCGAGCTGTTGTTTTTGTCTTCAGAATGAGTAATGGTCTTTTCAAGCCAGAGCTTGTCTCCGAGAACAGTGGCCTATTTCACATGAACATTTCATTTGTTTGTGCACAACAGGAGCAGCATAAAGAGGACCCAGCCTCCAACGATGATCTCTAAGTTAGATGGCAGATTGGAGCAGTACAACCATGCTGTTGAGGTGAATTACACCTTACACACATACCAGCAAAATGTTTTATAAAACTACACTTTCTGCATCCATTCAAGCAAATCCACATGCCTGGTGTGTGTGTCTTGCGCTGCTTGTACATGCATTTCTTCATGCACATACAGCTCTTATTACCTCACCCAGTGCTTACCTGCACCTGCTCTGTTTACCGCTCCCTCACTATCTCACTGTGTGTTTTCTGCATGTCCAGGCATCTCTTCTATGAGTCATGCTTATTCTCTCAGACATTGTCTTTCTTAGCCTGTCTTATGTTTTCCTGTCATCTGACAGTTAGGAAGCCTCATTGCAATTGTGTGTAGGCTATGTTGTGTGTGGATGCAGATGTTTCTCTGCTTTTGCTGTTTTGAGTAAATCAGGTGCTGTGTGGTATTATTACATTTTCTCTGATCATGCTGTCATCACTGTGAATCATATGTAGCTCGTGGCTAATTCACACCTGGTTCAGATTTGAACAGACTAACTCTGCACCAGTTTGTAGAAGGATTACAAAGTTGTGTAGTGCTTGATTTTAATTTTGTTATATTTTGTGTTTTATCAAGCAATGTTTCAGTTGTCTTGGTTTTAATATGGAACTCCTGAGCCATCTATCAAGGGATTTTTTTTACCATCTACAGTATATACTTATACTATATACTAATATTAAGGACCTTTAAGGTCTGATCTCACGAGAATTTGTACAGTGTATATATTTTACGAGTTGGCTATCATACGATAGCCTGGTCCAACCAGACTCGCGTACATTCATTTCATTTGTACAGAGTCTGGCCACGCTCCATTGCAAAGCGTTACTTCCGTTAAGGAGGGTCCATTGTTGAAGTTTAAAACTATTGGATCTGCCCAGAGTCACTCAGGATCTGCCAAAGCCAACCGCTAACGTGTGGTCGTGACGTATATCATGCACCGAAACCGGACGGAAACAACAAGTCAGAATAATCAGAACAACAAAACTAAGCAAACCTGGTTCTTGCTCCGGCTTTAACTTCTGTATATTCGGCAGTTTTGTAACAACGGACCGAATAGCTTTTCTCACGTCTTTCTCCACTGCCATTACTGAACTACAACTCAAACTGACGCACGACCTCAACGTCATTGTTCTTAGCCACCCCCATCTGTTTCGCTGATTGGTCCTGCAGATTTTTGCAGGAGAAAACGAAACTCTATAGAGCCATCCACGACGTACTGCTGAAGCGAAATGAAAATTAAGTGGAAGCACGTAGGAGGGCGGAATCATACGAAGTGCATTGTACAAAAACATATGATTATCATAAAATAACAATAACGAAACCCCAACCCCAACATCACATGCAGGGGCTAAAGTAAATCGTACAAAAATGTACGAATGTGATTGTACAAATTAATATAAATTAGCCACCTCGTATAGTTGCAGGACCCTGCTTAAATTACAAAGGTCTTTAGTTTTTTCTTGCATTGAAGGACTGTTGAATGATTCAAGAGAAATGAAAGTAGGACACTATACCATATCATTTAATGTATTTGTGCAGGAGTGCATTAAAGAGGGAAATGCAGCCAAACAACCACTAATGGACGTCCCAACACCAGAAGAGCCTGTATCTGCCCGAAAGACCCTGTTTGAAGCCGGAGAAGCCTTTACCTCAGTAAAGGCCACACCTTCTAAGGTTCATCTTATAAAAGCTATCATCTTAACAAAGTCGTAATAATGTCCAGATTAAAGGATTGTCAAAGGTTCCCTATTATTAAGTATTCTTTATCAGTGTTCACTGATCAGTCAGTGTTTAGTTACCTTGCCTAAATTTCTGCTATTTGATGTAGAAGTGGAATGAATGAAATGAATAAAACATATCAGTCAGGTTTTACCAAATGCTACTCACATTGAGTGAGAGAGCAAATATGTGAATTAAAAGATAAATTATGATTTATTCATTCAGGACACAGAGGGAATAAAGGTGGGCGTGGCAGATCTAATTAACCAATGGGTAAAGGGAAACTCTGATGTCAACAAGTGCCCCTCCTCCAAAGTAGTGGTGAGTTTATTTCATACATAACCCCCCTTAATTTGTGTGAATCACAAAAAATAACATAAACAATGTACTCATTTTAATTCATGTATTTGAGTAAAAACAATTTTAACCATAATTTCACTCAGTTTCTTTTCTGGCTTTTTCTCATAGGGTGTTTTCACACCTAGTTCGTTTGAGCCCTCCAAATGCTTTCGGAGCAGTTCAGGGTATGTGAACAAACCAAGTGATCTCAGACCCCCCTAAAAGGACCCAAAAGTAAATGAACTCAGACCATGTCCGGAGGTGGTCTGCGTACGGTTCGCTTTTGGGTCCTTTTGTGGTTCCATTTCTTTTTGAGATGTGAAATGTGAGGTCTCGGTCCACTTCGCGTGTTGTTTGCACATTTTATCAAAATCAACTGCTGCACAGAAAGCTGGGGTCTGAGTTCTTATGAAGCTGTGATGTGAACAAGAAAGGGTCTGAGTTCACTTCAGTTTTGAAGAGGACCAAAAAAGAACTGGGTCCTCTTTTGAGTCCACTATGACTGAGGTCACATTAGTTCCTTTTCTGGTTCACTATAAGTGAACTGGGATTTGGTTCTTTTAAAATGAACTCTATGTGAAAACACCCTATATCTCTATATCTGAACTACTTCATGGCCTTTCTTCTTTTTCTTTAGTTCACTTCTTTGCACTTCCCCCTGTTCTATTCTTCCTTTCCAGTAAGGTAAACAATTCTTATCTCTCTTCTTCCGCATACATACTTCATAGCGATGCGAAGTTCGTCACAACATGTATGTAGCCCGTCATGTGTGTGGTTCCTTATTTCAAAATATGTGTTTTGAGCGTCGAGTGATCCTATGTGCATCATGTGTCTTGTCAAAATAAGTGCCTGCTGCAGATAAGTTTAAAGCGTTTATATTCAAATTGACGCTCGTGTTTGCCGGATACTCGCATAATCTCAATTACACATATTTTGAATTTGCGGCCTTGGACGAGCAGTCACGAGCCGCCACTGCTTCAAAGCTGAGTGGATTAGTTAAGGTGGTTTCTCACTGTCAAAATGTCAATGTTGGGTTAAAAGTCCTGCACTGCCATCAAACAATTAAGAAAGAGCTTTGAAGGACATTTGGACATTTCCAAATATCTGTGGTTTATTTGGCTTGTGTGCCTTTTTGTTTTATATATTTACTATGATAAGACTGAATCTATTAATGAATCAGGTCATGTGACAAGATACTTTCCTGTAACAAGCCTGTTGTTTTATGATGCCATCTAGTGGTAAAAGCCAGCACAGACTATGTAGTTGCAAGACAAAAAAATACTTATTAATTTTTTTTTGGGAAAAATTACATACAGTAATATTGAGCTATTGTTTTGTTGTGTTAATCTTAGGATGTTAAGGCTGGTGAGGTGCGTAGCATAAAATCCATGTGGGAGAACATGGGAGACACATCACCACAGGATATATCATATGCAAAGGTAAATCACTCTTGATCTGCTTCCTCACAGCACTGATACCAGCCCAATAACTGTTAAATAAAAATAATATATATAACACTACTTTTTACTAATTGTATGTTACTTTATACAAACATGTCTAATGCTATATGTGTTTTTAAAACTCAAGTATTATTAGATCATTGTGTTAACAGAACAAATGTCATGGGTTTACTTCCCAGCAAATATACATTTGGCTTCTGCAAAATGTGTAATGTAAATTTCAAAACATTTAATTTTTATGTCCAAACACAACCTAAGACATGCAACATGCAACATTTTTAAATAATAGCTACTTTATTAATGTCTGGATTTACAGCAAGTCTTGGTTAACTGGTTTTAAAGGCTGTATGTTTTGTGTATTTTGTATCTTTTTTATCAGGGATCTGGTGGTAAAAAATACAAATTTGTTGAAAGCGGGCATGGAAAGTATGAGAAGGTCTTAGATGAGAGAAACTAAGCAACAAGTAAGAAATGTACTATTTATTCAAATCTTTTTTTCAAAAAACAAAATAAAAATACAGCATTTGCATTATTGCACAGACAGAGCTCATGCTTTACCAATTTAGCTTAACAAGGAAAAATGTCTGACATCTTGGTCATCTACTAAACAAAACATAACAAAAAAACAGAAGGATTTAAAATATCGGTGTACACGATTAAGCTGTTGTGTGATGATGTATTACTCTAATAGAGCTTATATTGGTTCCTTACCCTGATCATACAGAAATAAGCATATTAAAACAAACATGTATTCTGTGTTGGTTGTATAAGAAGTGATCTGTGTAGCCAATGTTCTCCCAAAGTGACTAAAGTGCATGTAGAGTGTGTAATCTCAAAAGCATGACATGGCAGTCAGCTGCATTTTACAAAGACAATGCTACCATAATGAAATACAGAGCTGCCATAATTACTAACTTACGAAGAAATGTTTTTCGTCTGGCAACCCTAAGTAGTATTCTGTAAATGTCACACGCATCTACATAAGCATAAAAAATACTTTTCTCTAGAATTACTATAAACAAGAAACATTACATTTTAAACTACAGTATATCAGTCTGGAAAGAACACACCTGAATCTATTCTGTACTGACTAAGTATTTTCATCAACATTCCATTTCATTTTCTCGATTTTTTAAATATCCCTGTACTTTTTTTAACTCTCTCTCTTGTTTTATAAAACCTAAAATAATTTTTTTATTCATTAGCATCCCTCAAAACTTCACATTCTAATGCGCTCTATTCTTGACCTGCCTGCTCGCATGACCCAGCTTAGCTGACGTGAGAAAACATCACCCTTAAATCCATCCCCTGGATGAGCCAGTTTCCTTCTTTGATCATTCTCACCAGACTGTGTTCACTTCCTTACTCTCCAAAGTTCACATCCCGAACAGCTGCTCCTATCAGTCGCCCTCTCCAAGTAGGATTGCACTAAGCCTCACTTTCTGCTGACCAATCCTTTTACACTACAGCACTGCTCAGAGCTCAGTTCAGTTTATAGCAAATGTGTCATTGACTTTGTGAAGAAAAGCTCAAATAAATTCACAGTTTGCAGCACCACATAAAAAATAAGTGGATAATTTTACGCATTTACGCTGCAAGTTTGAAATAAAAAAATCAAACATCCGTAATATTTGTTGTCTGTGAGCCAAATCCTCTGGCTTTTCTGTTGAAGTTTTTTGGCTCTTCACCTTTTTGTTTGCGATGCAGCAGTCCTCTCTCGAAGGCCGTGGCGATTTTATTGAGAGGTTTCGCAGCCGCCTCCTTCAGCTTCCGTGCATTAAAGCGCGGGCTGTAGAGAAGGATAGGCAGGCGGTTGACAAAGGAAGGAACTACCTGCTCATCCTTCTCAGTGTTTTTTCGCTCCTCCTCTGCTTTACTGGCATTTATTTGCTTCATAATGTTTTCCTTTGTGGAGAACATTTGAAAAAGTAGAGCATCCCACATTTTTAATGCCCTGGGCTCCTCTGTATTCTTCATCACGTCTTGTCCCGCCGACTCTTCTGTGGCACATGCACACTCGTTCATATCACTCATCTTTATATCTGAGGATTTCTGAGCATTTTTCTCAGACTCTGGTTTTGGAAAACTAGGTTCCTCAGGTTCATCCACCATGTGTTTTTTCAGTCTTGTCCAGCCACTGAGTTTGGCCATTAGGCCTTTTGGTTTCTGAGTAGGCTTGGGTTCACTTTGTGTCTTCTGAGATGGAGAATTTTTGCTAACTTTGTCATTCATGTCTGATGTGTGGCTTTTATTTACACTAGATGCCTCAGTGTCAACATCATTTTGTCTTAAATTGGTGCCAGAAACCACTGAACAGCCATGGAGTTTTGATGCTTCAGAGTTTGAAACTTTGCCATCGGTAATAAGGATAGTTTTTGAATTCTGAGCAGATCTATTTCTCTTTACATCCATGCTTGTTTCTTTGACGTGTGTTTGAGATTTATCAAAGGTTTTTGATTCATTTGGTGAAGAGAGTGATAGAGATTTAGCAGCCTTGAGAAGCATGGATGCAAGGCTTGTTTCTGCATTTTGAGCCTTCGATGTGAGAAGTGATTTGGTATTTGAAGGCTTTTGAGAGTCAGGCTTCAATGGTTTGGTTTGTGAAATATTAGGCTGTTTGGTATCTGCAGTTTGCTCTGTTAGTGATTTTTTTAATTTAGATTCAGCTTTGTTGGCATTGTTTATGTTGTTGAAGTTCTGTTTGTCTGATGCTACATCTTTAGGTAGTTTTGGCTCTTTTATGACACTGGTAAAGGTAACTGAGTCTTCTTTTCTATCGTCTTGCACGGAAGATTTATTTATTGCCATGTGAGGGACTAGAGGTTCAGGTTTTGATGCCTGTGTGCCGGTGAGAACTACATGCTTTTGTGCATCTGAATTGATTGTGCTTGAATGGCTTGGGGTAGATTTCAGGGAAATGTCTTGTTTCTGCTTATTTGTAGTTACTTGAGAACGAGCGGTTGTATTTGTGTTCAATAACCTTGTAGACGTATTTGGTCCTGACTGAAGGAGAGCAGCAGGATTATGTGCATCTGATTTAGAAGAACACATAGTATTTGAGTTGGATAAAAATAAAGGATCAGATGCATTAGACTTGAGATGAGATGAGACTTCAGGCATTGTAATACTGGACATTAAGTCAGATGCAGTTTTAGGTTCCTCTGGCGTTGGGAATGCTGCAGGTTTAATATCAGGAGGGACCTTACTGTAACTTTTGGTGTCTACACATGGCATTCTAGAATGGTTAATGTTAGTTGACCTTGATGCGATTTTGTTTTCAATGAAACCTTCTCGGATTTCATTGTTGATGATACTGTGCTCACTACTTGTAAGGGTAGTAGTAGAGTTGTGGATTGTTGCATGAGGCTGGTGTGTTTCTAAAGACGAAATCTTGGTTTTCTGCTGTGACTGCATTGTTTTCTCTGATGGAGGGTTACAACTTCGTTTCTGATATATAGATCTGGGTGCATTCTCTGATTGAGCTGTTTGCAGTGGGATGTTTTGAACAGACAAAAAATTCTTTGTTAATAATCCGGCTGTATTTGAGTTCAGAATATTTGATTGTGTTTGGGGTAAAGGATAAGTTGGCATTTTTTTCCCCTTTGTCATAAAATGGGGTAAGATGGTTGTAGCCCCTGAAACTGGTGGTCTTGGAGCCTCTGATACAGAAACACTCAATGTATTTACTGCCTTTTTTAAAGGTGTTGGTTGAAAGCCCAGGGACAGTGCATGTTCAGGATTCAAATGTGCAGGCTTTGATTCTACATGGATTACATCTTGCTTATTTAAAGCTTTAATTGGTATATCTGGGGTGGGGTAGCTTATACTTTGTATTGGAGTTATCTCACTCTCTGGTGTTTTTGCTTCATTTGTAAAGAATTGCGAGAATGGGTCTGTATTCGCAGATGGTTGTAAGGCCTCTGCAGCTTTCTTTTGCACATCTGGTAATATGATATTAGATATTTCTTTAGATGATGTGGTTTGAAAGTCAGAAATTGAATCTTCTGGTATTTGAGGCTTAGATACAGGAGTATCATGGTGCAGATGGATCTTAATGCCACCATGAGCTATGTATTCAGCAGGTGTCAATCCATAGTATGTTGACTTTTGTTTAGTGATGTTTGGTTCATTTTGAGATGGCGTCTGGTTGCCCACAAAACGTGCAGGTGGCCTTGGTGACCAATTTGAAGTTCTGGAGGGTGTAGGCATGTACTCTTGATTAACATCCTTTGGAGCAGAGCTTGTTGGTATCGTGATAGAGGTCTCAGAGGTTTCAGGTATAGATATTGGATATGGCTGTGGAACTGTTGATGTAAGCATCTCACATGCTCTAGATCTTGATTTACTACATTCAGCAAGTGTCTTAGATAGTGAAAGTTCACATTTAGAGATCTTCGGTGTTAAACATTCTTCAGAATAAGCCTTGGAAATGAGTCCGGTGGCAAACTGCATTACTCCATTTTGTGTGGAATACTTTATTTTATCCACAGCAATTTTTTTAGGGTATTGATCATTATCAGTTACTGCACTTTGAATGTGTACACTTTGTTTGAGCCGCTGATTCTGAGGTTTGGGTTCCAAATAATTACCTATAGAGTCCATTGTGGAGGATTGATTATCCTCAGATGCTTCAAAACCAAATCTTTTTACCCCTGTAATTTGCTGACTGGAAGATGTTTGTGACATTACAACATTTTGTCTAGCATCTACCACAGTTGGGTCCATTTTTGTAGTGGATGGTCCTTCACCTTGATAAGCTGATTCACATGTCAACGGGTCCTGAATAGGAGGCTTTGATACTTCATAAAATGAGGTCTTTGGAGTATAAATCCTAGATTGTGAAAATACAGGTACTTTCTGCGCTGTGGAAGTCATGTTTGTGTCAAAGTGGAAGACAGTTGATCGCTTAGTGCATTGTGTTTGCACAATCTGATCATTTGTGAAAGGCTTATAAACATTGTTATATTCTTCTCCACTGGAGTGCCTCTGTGTCACCTGTGTCTGGTAAATTGATGAGCAAGATGATGTCACAGTTGGAGTAGGAGGTTGAACTGAGACCAAAGTGGAGTTTTGGGTTTGGACTGAGGCTTCTGATGGACCATGTATAGTCTCTATAGACCTGCATTGAAGTGTTTGGCTGAATGCTATCTCAAATGGTGCGTCTGAGTCTGCGTTCTGCTCCGTCTCATCGTCAAAAAGAAAAGAGGAGCATGTGTATAGCGGTGCTATCTGATTCTCTGGGGATCGGGTACGGTATGATTGAGCAGACAGTATAGGCGTGGAACTGTAGTGTGAGCTGCTGTCACTGTATAAATATGGAGAGCTTGAGCAGTGGTGGAAGGGGCTGCTGGAGGAAAATCGAGAATCTGGAAAATCTGGAGTCTGTGGAGGAGTGAAATATTCACTGTGCTCTAGATCAGGACTTGCTTCATTGACTGGAGATAGGCTGGACCGGAACGGAACGGGGGTTTGACAGGAAGAACCTTTCTTCTTAGAGTTTTTCTTCATTAATTTTTGCAAACGGACATTGTCTCTTCCTGGTTTTGGCAGTATAGGGGGTGGGTACTGCTGTGGAAGCAGGTTAGGCTGGCTACCGTAACTGAAATCCATCAGCATTTCAACACCTGCATTAAAGACAATCTGGTGTTACTGTACATGTCAGAATGCTAACTTTTACTTTATAAAATTTCTAGTTCTCCCTGAAATTTTTGTGAAGTGCACCATTATGCAATTTACTTCACAGACAAGGCTTGGGTATTTGGAATAAACATTACTGTGGTGTGCAGCAAGTTATTTTCAGTTAAGCTCAAACATAAATTTTTAGTCTGGGACTAGCCTTAAAGGCAGGATGCCTAATTTTTGAAAAACACTTTGGAAAAGACACTCGTAGCCAATCAGCAGTAAGGGGCGTGTCTACTAACTGGCATCGTTGTCTGGGTTGTGTGTGTGTGTGTGTGGGGGGCGGGTCTATCAAATGAAGGTCCAGATTCTATTGGTAAAGGGCCGTGTTCGTTTAGGCGATTTCAAATGTCAACATTGGCTTTCAGAGATCATGCACCCCGCCTTTAAGCCCTGTCTGTGAAACCAGGCAATTATGTCTAATACCAGCTCTAATTTTGGTGCCATTTATTATTTTGGTTTTGTTAAATAAATACCTTTAAAATCTGTTAAATATTGTATGTATTCTTTTTCCCTTTAGCTGGCTGACAATCACAAAGATGGAAAAGGAAAAGATGGGGTCATACAACAAATACGTACATCGAAATGCGATCATTGCCTTTCATGTACAGCACACACAATGTTACAAGTTATTATTTGCATTATGAAACATTACATAACTCTATCCAGCTATACTCATAAATAAGTTGTCAGAACATTTAGTCCATTACAGATGTAAGAAACACAAGAGTCAGTCAGTATTAAATACAGAATCTGGAAGGTATTAGAGAATCAGTGAACTTGCCTGTGAAGAATGTAATGTTTAATGTTGGGGGGCATCAAATGCTAAAATTTGAATGAGAAAGTGGAATCAGTTTTTAAAAGAGCATACAAATATGTGTTGAAAACAAGTGAAAAATGTTTTTCATACAAATATTGTCTGTTTTTATGCATTATTTTTCTGTATGATAAATATCTCAATTACTTTTTAATCAGGATGAATAAAACTATTAAAAACTCTCTTTTGCTTTCTCTCTTTATTGCTTCACACAATAATAAATATTATTTTAGCTCTACGCAGCTAACAGATGTGAACTAATACCCAAATGACTTTGAGGTGAAATGCAAAAATAAAAATAAATAATATTTGTATGTATTTGTCAAATAAATGTAATAAAACCGTCTGTGATCTGTAAAGTCATTGTCCAATGTTCCAATGCTCTAGCATGGTCTTTATAATGTCCATCAGGTGCCATTTAAGTACACATTGTTTCTAAAAATTGCAATGCAACATTCAGTGAGTCGAGATGTACGTTTGTCCACCTCTGTTTGTAAGGCTGATAAGCTTTGTGATGTAAGTTACATTTATATAAAGTTAAGAAATATAGTCATGCTTGTGTTCAGTACTGACTGACTCCACCTGTTAAAAACATCACCAACATTTGCTGCCAACAGGCTTCTTAACTTGCAGATACTTTTAACAGCAAGCCCAAGTTTATTAACATTTCTGCTGGTAAAGGTCATGGTTATACTGGTGCAACAGTTAAACCAGCAAACTGTATAAATTCATGTTGGTCTTTCCAGCAATATTTTCACTGGGATACTTTCAAATGTGGGTGCCTGAATGTGAGCTAGTCAACATTTTAGTTTTTGCTAAAGACCAAAAGAAAACTGAAAAATTAACACCCTAGATTCACTCTTACCTCACAAAGCAAAACTGATAAGCATTTATTTGTTTTTACTTCTTTTTATTTACTTTTTTACCACTTTCTATTAATTATTTCTAACCAATAACAAATAACCATTTAAATGTTACATTAGATTTTTTTATCTTTTAAATAGCTAAACAAACATAAACAAACACATTAACCTCAATGAGCAAATTTTCGGGCTCATTTCTAAAACTTCTCTGAGGCCCGTGTTAGACTGATCTCTTTGAATATATGCTTTCCTTAGACCTGTACAGTGTGAGATCATTGCTGAAGAAGTAGCTGACTGATACCTGAGCCATGTCTGATTTAGCCTCTGCTCCCCGACTTAAAAGTGGAAGACTGCACACAGTGTACAGTGTATAATATCCAAATTAATATGTAATTGCAGTATTATTTTAAGTGAACACATCCAGGTGTGGTGCTGATGCTGCAAGCATTTGTGAAACTTACAGTAAAGCCAGAAAAGAGAGATGATGCAGATCTGAAAAATGATTGTAAACAGTCATAAATCAGTCAGTGCAGTGTTGCATAAGCACACTACAATGTATGTATTGCAAAAAAAGATATGCACGAATTTTTACACATTGTCTACAGTACATATGCCAAACAAAGATGCTACATATGTAAATGAGATTTCAATTGTTTAAAAGTAGGTACTATAATAACCCTTGGCATTTGTGCTAGTCAGCACCTTGACACTGAGCCGAGGCCTAATTTCTCACACAGAGCCACGCACCGGGCAGATCACATTCACGCTGCTATTAAAAGCTGAAATGTGCAAATTTTGGGGGGTTTACCTGTGCGAGTTCTGCTGTGGAAATAAGTTTGCGTCTGTAGGCTCCAGCATCGAGTGTGGTGGGGAAAGATTAGTGGAACGGTGCTACAGGACATGGTAACCTACCCCTTTTCCAAGCCAAAAATAAAACTCCTTGCCCTGAATTCATGCTATGCTCTGACAGCCAGTGAGCTGTAGCCAAGAAGGGGGTTTCCACTTCACCTGAGATACACATTATGACCAGAGAATATGTCAAAGGCCTGTTCTTCCTGTGCTGTTTAGCGGGTCTGGTGACCGTCACGTGGAAATGTGATAGGCTCGAGACCATTACAATGCCAATGCTGTTAACTTGTCTGTTAACCAACCATCTGCATTGCTAAATGCTATTTAGGGAGGTTGAGCCTCCAAAGTCTTTCATCACAACCTTCAGTGATTAAGTCAGCTGTTAGCACCCTTAATAATCTATGATTATGTCATCTGAAAGCAGTGGCAGGAGGAAGGAATCAGATTATATTTCCATCAAAAACTTATTCTAAATTATCTTAAAGCATTTAGGACACAGAAAGGCCCTTATAAAGCATGCTTAGTATTAGTTTGATAACTATTTCTCAATGGATTTTTTAGGCAAGGCAGTTGAGAGATAATAGGTAATCAAATAAGAGAGGGATGGGAACCAGAATTGAGGAAAGGACCACACAACTGGATTGTAACTTGGGCCACGCAAAGAGTTTAAATGCATAAGATAATTGTAAGACTTTTCCCTCGTATTTACTCACTAAGTTTTTAAAACCCATTAGTTATTTGTTATTTTTCTGTTATCATAAGTCTGAAAATAACATGGTGTGACCATGGCCATAACTGCTGTTTTGGAAATTACTATTACATTTTCTCAAAATTTATATTCTGCACTATTTGGCATTATTTTCAAAGTATTTTGCAATCATGTACAAATTTACAAAGTATTTGTATTTATATCTGCATCATAATATACAAACTAACATTGTCCGATGATGTCCATTTTATAAAATATCATGTGGTGTGATTATCAAGAAAAAAACGCTATTATACTTGTATGATAAACTCCAGTAAAAGACAGGAAGCTGCATCATATACCAATTTGCCAAGTTTCTGACTAGAGGGGATACAGCTACGACCAAATCTCACAAGATGTTGGGTTCAGGGGGTAAGATAAGGGTGAAAAACATACCCTATGTATGGTTCTGGATAGAAAGGATACAGCTACGACCATCCTGTGAATGTTAGGTTTAGGGTTTCAAGATTTTGGCCGTAGCTGTATCCTTTCTAGCCGCAACCATTTGCCAAGGACCCATGGAAGCAGGTTTGTAACTCTCGTAAATTTACACTCTTAGAACGAATGTGTTAAAAACAACACATTAGTGTTGATTCTGGGACAATGCGTTGTCCCATAATCCACCTATCTCTGTGTTATTATTGAAACAACACAACGTGTGTTATATTTTAACACAAAATCAACACAAAATGACACATAATGTGTTAAAATTACACATAATGTGTTAAAAGCTTAACGCACAAATATGTGTAAAAATTAACACATCCTTTCTAAGAGTGTAGAAATAAAATACAGCTATGTGGTTACCACATTTCGATATCATGTGCTATTACCTCAAAAAAAAAAGAATATTAAGTTATTTCTACAAGCATAAATTTCATTGATAGGTTAAAGGTGCAATGTGCAAATTTTAGTGACATCTAGCGGTGAAGTTATGAAAATGCAACCAACGCTCACCCCTCCCATTCGAAACACATGGGGAAGCTACGATGGGTGACACAGACAAACATGTCATGATCTAAGACAGCAGAAAGCAACAATGTTTATACATGGATATCAGCTGACGTCACTCACTTGTCTTCCGCCATTTTGAGGACCTGAAGTGGTTGCAAAAGAACTAGAAGCTATGCCTTCAATATGCTGTGAGCATCAAAATCGCTATTTTAACAACACTAAGAAGGCTCAACACAACATGATATTTTGCTTGAAGTATCGCCTGTGTCTCTACATGTGAACTCGAGCATTGAGAACATTGTTTGTGAACACAGAGTTAACTAAAAAGAAGGTTTTGAACAACTGACTTTGGATGATTTGGCGTCTGCTTGCCGCCTTCTTCCCAGTCAAGATGTATCGATCTCCAATTGCGACGTAGGGAGGGAGGAGAGTAAAGATTGATATCTCCTAAAGCATAGTTCACCTATCTCTGTGTTATTATTGAAACAACAGAACTTGTTCCATAGTTCCATAAAAATGCACGGATAATTCGTTGTTTTGTTGCAAGTGAAAAACAATATTGACCTTCTAGTTAAAAAGGAGCCTCATATGAGATTCATTCATTCACATTCGGAAATCGATTATTTACGTCTGGCAGAGATGACGAGCGGACATCATTACAGCCAAAGTCAGTTGTACAAAACCTTTATTTTTAGTAAACTCCGTGTCCACAAACAATGTTCTCAATGCTCGCGTTCATGTGTAGAGATCCAGGTGATACTTCGAGCAAAGTTTCATGTTGTGTCGCGCCTTCCTATGTTGTAAAATAGTGGTAGTTCGGTAGCAGCGGACAGCGGCTGGAAGAACGCATCAGGGATCGAGTAGGCATCACACCCTAACCAAGATATATTTTTTTAAAGTAGCGTTTATTTTCATGACAGTCGAGATGCGAAATGTTGTCTTTCGTAGCCCTTTACTGTATCCGTAAGAATCATAGACAGTAAAAGATAAGAAATCCGTAAATCGTAGCAAGGTAGCCAACGCTTGTCAATAACCTACTGGTACTCTGTAGGTCCTCAAGATGGCGGCATGACGAAAAAGGTCACATGACTGAAATCCATCTATACAATGACGAAACACCCTCTGTAGAGTAGTTTGTCCTTTTTGGGCTACTGTAGAAACATGGCAGTGCAAAATGGCGACTTCCATGTAAGGGGACCCGCAGTGTATGTAGATAGAAATAGCTCAAGGTAATAAAAATATAATACAGTATTGAAAACATGTACATTAAATTGCATTTCTGTCAACAGATCCTTTCTAAAATTTACACATTGCAGCTTTTGAATGAAATGGTGCACCTAACCAAACCAAATGTTTATACAATTTTTGTAGTAAAATCTGGTATAAATCTATTTTGTATGAAATGTATTGTTCCTTGATCTCTTTACATAGATTTTTAACAATATAATATATTTGTGTCATTTGGAGCGACCACTCATCATGTAATCAATAATAGCAATGAACTGCATTATATTAAAAATGAAATATATAATTTATGTGGCTAAAATATAAACCACTGATAGAATATGTTAAAAAATATGTCTGTCTTAATTACATTTATAAAAGCAACTTAATCATGGCTACAGCCAAGTCATCTAGAATCATAAAATTTCATTTTACATTTTTAATGCTAGAAAAACTGCAACAGATATAATTTTTTGTATTTTAAAACGTGGCCTATTAAAAATCCTTATACTGTACATCATTGACCCATATACAATGTACTGTATACTGTAAGTGAACTTGCAAGTGTTATAGATTTGTTACAGTGTATATTTTAGGAATGTTTTAATTATGTAATCAAATTTACCCCAAACAGAAACAATGTTACTTCACAATTCACCAACATCTTAGTGACAGCCCACAACATCCACAAAAAAACTTTGTTTTAAAAGTTTTACGCCCCTCTGTTGAACACACAGACGTGTTCTGCATGCCAAGCTCATTTCTATAAGTGCACCGGGATCTTCGCATGTTTGCCTGCTTAACTTGGGCTTATTTTTGCTTGCCTTGTGCTACGACAGATATAGCAATTGGGCGTCTCACCCTTCCAAATCTGATCGTCCTTTCATCAAGCACATTCTCTGGGTCTCCTTATGGTTTAGAATCCCTCCTCCCAAGATCACTTCCTCAGCCAATGAGACTCTTTAGAAGATCAAGTATCAGTATAACTCAAGGACTTAATAGGTTTCAAAGTTTGCAGAACCCTGCAGCCCGTCTTCGCCATCAAGACGCTCTCTTCTTTCGGCTTTTCTGAGGTAAGGAATTGGTTAAATATTCAGTATCTTCAAATAAATCCAAGGCAAAATTGGACTAGTTTCCATCTAATGACAGTTGATGGTGCTTTTAAATCTTAAACGGATTTTATGACATTTTATACTGAAGTATTTCCTCAGTCCCAAATATTTTACTCTTCATGTGTAGTATATAATCTTTGGGAATTAATAATTGTGCGATGCTAAATGTGATGGTACAATAAAAACTCTTTGAAGGCGATATGGGATACAGACAGGAGTAATAATAAAAATAACAGACTAAGCTGATAGTTTAATACATTTGCCTAAGTGATTTAGTACTGAGTCTGTAAATAAGTCAGTGCTGTTTCCCTATGGGATGGCATTGTGTAGTTAATACACATTGGGTATGATCAACCACCACAATGCAATTTAGGATTTACACTTAACTGTCTTTCTCTTTGCACTTACCTGTAGACCGTCACAAATGTTAACCATGACAATAGAGGCTTAACAATGAACAGCTGACAGCAGGATAACAACTCTGGACAGGGCAGTAGTATTTAAACAATGCTGTGATGATTTCTCAAACACGATTAGAGAGTTGCGTGTTTGGCATTACCTGTATGTAATAGAAATGCAATATAGCATTCACTTGTTTGACGTCAGAAGTCTTTCCTTTAATGGCTCATTAGCAGAGACTCATGCCCACATAAGGTAGGATGGACAGCACTGAGTTCTGACTGACAAAATGAGAGAGAGCTGATGCTGGGAAATTTGATCACGTGCTAATCTCCAAATACTTCTGCAGCTGTGCTGGGGATCTGACTCACAACCCACACACACATAAATACACATACACAAATACCTTTCTGCATTTTCACATTTCCATTCAAATGTTATTAAATAATATTATTCTTGTGGGAAATTATTTATTTATTTATTAAACCGCAACTGACACTACTCTGATAATGTATAATTTATTAGTTTTTTATTTATATTTTCATCATATGAAAATGTGCTGTTTTATATGCAGTTGAGTAGATAACAAAAAAATTAAATGTTTAAAGCTTCCTAAAATACTTAGCATGGTAAGGTACCTCATCACAGCTGTCACAGTGACCTCAGTTTCAGTTTGTATGATTAACCCTTTCACAGTGGTACTGAACACAGTTTAAAGATCCAAAAATATAAAACATCCTGCCTCTCTCTGTCTATCACATACAGGTCTGAAGCTCCTGTCATCATGTCTGACACAGAGGATGTGTAAGTATTTTGATTTTTTTCTTTAATAATTTTTTTTATTTATTTTGTTATTTTTATAATGCTCTATGTTCAAGACAAGATCAATAATACACCTTTTTTTTCTTTTTCTTTTTTTTAGTGGGGGTAAGTAGAAAATTATTATTATTATTTATTGTCATATATTATTATTATTATCTGTAGTTTATAACTTAAACCCCTGCCTTTTCAAATGGTTCAGGGTTGGAATTATTATTATTATTATTATCTAATTTCATTGTTAATTTATATAGGCTATGTAAAAATGTTAAACACCTTATTATATATTATATCAATATTATGTTTTTCACTCAGCATCATTGTTTTGGTATGTCAGCAGTTATGATTACTCTTTACGTAAAACAGTCAGAGCCTTGGTAATATATCTGTGCAGGTTTGGCTTTGCTCCATTTAATGCTAAACTCTTTTTTAAGATTATGGATTAAATAGTTCATAGATTAATATGTCCAATGCAAAAGCAGTGCCATGAATTTGCCTGCAGTGACTGATACTGTGCCACTTGCTGTCTGACAGCTGTTTTACATATCTCATACTGCCATCTGCCACTGCTACTGTACAGGGACTTTTTTAGTAACATCTCTGGAGGCTGACCTGTCAGGAGCAGGGGCCGACGGCAGTATTAATGATGCTCATGTTACTGGTGTTCTCTGAAGTGAATGCTCCTGTGGGGTAGAGATGCTAAAACAGACCTAATGAAATAAACGGAAGTTTACAAAAATATCTCGGCTGTAAAATGTGCCCAAGTATTGAAATGAGCACTGACTCCACAGAACACCAGGAGGAAAAAGCTCTGTGTGCATTTAGCGTATGATGTTTTCTAATTACAATGATATGCAGGCATTTTGTAACTGTTGTATTCCTTTACTGCTTTCTTTTCTGGCATGTGAAGATTACGGAGAGGAAGGTAAAATAAACAACAATTAATTAACAATTAAACGAAAGCAAAAACAATCCGGAGGGTTTAATTATTAACGCGTCTTTCAACCAACTAATGCAACACAGTTTCCTTCTTCTGTTTGAAACTGACTGACATTGTCCTCATAAACTGTGAAACAATTAACTGAAACCAGGAAATGAAAATGATTTGCTTAACTAATATTTGTCTCATTTTAAATTTTGCGAGTTTGTCTCTTCATGCGTGCCAGGAGTCCATGACCTTTTGAACAAAATGCATAAGATCAAGTTTTGTTTTTTAATGTTAACAAATAAGGCCACTAACAGGACAGCTCAGTTCTTGTGTTGCTGTTGAAAAGGTCATAAAAGTAACCTGTTGTGTCTATGTCTACGTTTTTTAGATGTTGGTATGTCTTACATGTCAGTGTGCATAAAGTGTGGGCTTTACTTCAGACCATTGTCTGACAAATTAGAAATTGTATTTCTTATTCAGCATAAAGTAGGCAGAAATGGCTTTAAGACATTCTGGCTTTAAATCAGGAAAAAAACATTTTCTTTTTTTTGGCATGTAATCCTTGCCCTTTCAGATCTCATGAACAGGTTCTCCTCCTATACACATACTCTCAGTCACCTATCTTTTCCCCTTCACTTTAACCAATTAATAATCTCCCTTATCTGACAACTTCCTTCTCTGCAATGCATTAACGGTTGCCAACCTTCCTTCCCCTGGTTGCTTGCTGCATGTGGTATTATCTGAAGAGGTAGTAGAGGTAGAGGTAGCTCCAGAGGCAGCTCCTGAACCGGAGCCTGAGCCTGAGCAAGAACCTGAGCCAGAGCCAGAACCAGAGCCAGAGCCAGAAAGAGAGCCAGAACCAGAGCCAGAACCAGAACCAGAGCCAGAACCAGAGGTGCATGAGGAAGGTATGTGGCATGAATATTCATTCATCCTTCCCATTTTCCCCAACAAACTAAAAACAGGCAGAACACCTGTTACCAATAAATCAACCGCATTAATACAGTCCTAGTTCCCCGGTATAGTTCCTCCCCTTCACCAACCACACAACACTTTAACAACAAACTGGCGGTACCTCCTCTTCGTACAGGCCCACCGTGAGAGTAAGGCGGTGACAGAGCTTAGATCTATGCCATTTCAGTCCCTTTCATTTGCCATTTGAATTGTTTATTGGAATTGGACAAATTTCCATGTTTAAACATGCACTATTTTCCAATTCAAATTCACTTG
The DNA here is from genome assembly GCF_030506205.2 of Paramisgurnus dabryanus. NCBI lineage: Eukaryota > Metazoa > Chordata > Actinopteri > Cypriniformes > Cobitidae > Paramisgurnus > Paramisgurnus dabryanus. Next base: position 34,831,245 of record NC_133338.1, read on the forward strand.
CAGAATGTTGGGGAATGAGCCGGAGCGATCGAGCTCTGATACTCATCATACCTAAAATGCAGCTATCTTCGGTTTGTATGCAGGTGGTCTGAGCTGACTAAAACTGGCTCTATTTTTATGAATTAAACTGCAGCCCCTGCTCTTGCCTATTATAGTGCAGCTTATAACTCCAAAATCTATGCACTCTTTCCATGCCATCAGAATTGTTATTGAGTTGCCGCCAGTGTGACGCTAATTCTAGACTGCATTTCTTGAAAAACTATTGCATGTTTTAAAATTATTTTGCAACAAATGCTACTATTTAGTTCAAATCCTATTATGTTTTATAAAATTTTAATGGGATGCTTATTTAATTTAAAAAAGGTGAGTTTTTCAAAGGGACAAAAAAGGCAATACTGTTAATAAAGTAACTTGCTGTTTTTAACTTCAAACGCTTAACACTGGAAAGGCTCTCTCTTAGGCACTATGGGCAACACAAATTATGTAAAAAAAAATTCAACTCTCATGCTGGGAGTGTCAAATGAGATGCCGTCCTTTGCTAAGTTGCTTTTTGTCCACTTTGAAAATCTAAGCAGCTATGTTCTATGACAATATGTAAACTTATATGAAGTCTGTAATAATGTTGTTGTTATAGCTAATATTCTTTGATTTGCTCATATTGAGGTGTCTTATTTGACAGACAATTTAAAGTGATATCTCAATGTATTTATCAGAAGAATATTGTTCATTTTGTTCTTGTCATTTATTGCTTACTGTATATTTACTGTAAATGACATAAGCTAACACCTCAATTTGAGTGTCCGCTCAGCTGAACTTTGCATCTGAGCTCGCAGTCCTTATTAAGAGAGCAAAAATGACAAAAACGCAATATTAATGTTCTTTGTTCTACTCTTGCTTTCAACGCTTGATGCATGCAGAGGCCTATGAAGAGGAAGGTATGTTGGTAATTTTTATGTATTTGTCATTTCTGATTGGAGAGAAGGCATGGGGAGGGGTTAATGCCTGCAATTGTGAAATTAGATCCGCAACTTTTTCTCGTTACAACATCAAAATTCTGAATGGGGAAATATAACAATGGCCAGTTCAACTTGAAACTGGCTAAATAGCAAGGGTGAAAGAATATGAAATGCTGACAGTGCTCTATATGCTTTGCTTATTTCTTTTTGCATGAATATGCCACACCAGTGGAAGGAGGAGGACAGGATGGTAGTTTTTATAGAGAGTGTCTAGTCTGGTGTGGCTTTTGCTTGTGTTTTCGGGTGTGAACATCAAGCCTGATGTTTAGGAGACATTGCAATGGCATAAACATCTCATCTAGCCCACCTGCATAGAGTTTCATGACAGATTTAGACACAGTTATTCAAAAGAGATGGGAAAATGAATGAAGGGGAAAAAGCTGTGTCTTTTTCCAGAAAGTCTTTTGTGTTATATCTTGTAAAAGTGAGAGAGGTCCACTTGTCGGAGTTTAATGTCTGTTTTTTACTCACGTACTTACAGTATAAGCACTATATCATGTGAATTTTTAATGCATTGAAATCTTCTACTTGTTCTGATTGCATCTATGTTTCTTTATGTATCTTCTCACTAACTTTATTAAAATGTTTATATGTTTTTGTAAACCAACTTTCATAAAATCTCGGCATTCTTAAAGCTCGGTGCTAAAAACGTCCATCACCGAGATATTACTAAAAATAACACAGTGTTCACCGATATGGCTAACTCAACTCCCACTATTAAAACCTCAATAACCATGGTGCATATCCCTCTTCCTTTCTTTCATAACAGAGGAGAAGCCCAAGTTCAAGTAAGTAGAATTGTCCACCAAACACTTATTAACAGCAGTAGCTAGTTTCATGTCTAGTGCCTATTCAGTAGTATAGAGTGCCGGAGGGATGGCGTATTTTTGTAGGCGAACCCGGAAGTTAACGCCGTTTCGTTCTACAAAAATCTATTCATTTTCATATAGACCATAGCCAAACACGACAATCTTTACAGATGATCACAACTTTATGAATTTTGAAGTCTAAATGCATTTACTAGAAAATGAAAGCTTAACTTAGGCTACAAGCGCACTACCATAGTCACTTGACTTCAATGGCATCACCACAAAGCTTACAAAAATTCTTTTAAACTTTGTTAAACACTTTTTAAAACATGTTCCCTTATAAGTAAATACTCTAAAGATGAATGTTTATTCGAGAATTCTGCCCATGCTGCGTTGTTTTTGAGATCTTTAAAAAGCTTTTAAAAGTCACGAGTGGAGATATTATTGGTGCGTTTTATGCCGTAGAATAAAATGTGAAAATATCTTTAGCTTGTATTAAAAGGAAAACACCACCTTTTTTCAATATTTTACTATGTTCTTACCTCAACTTAAACAAATTAATACATACCTATCTTTTTTCAATGCGTGCACTTTTAATCTTTGCACAGTGCCTCATGAATGTGTTAGCATTAGCCTAGCCCCATTAATTCCTATGGCTCCAAACAGGGATACATTTAGAAGCCATCAAACACTTCCTTGTTTTCCCTATTAAAAGCTGTTACATGAGTAGTTACACGAGTAAGTATGGGCGCACAAAATAAAACTTTTGTTTAGGGAGGAATGGAGCTAGGCTAAATGCTAACACATTAACAAAGCACTGTACAAAGTTTAAAAGTGCACGCATTGAAAAAAAATAGGTATGTATAAATTAATCAAAGTTGAGGTAAGAACATAGTAAAATATTGAAAAACGTTGGTGTTTTCCTTTAAGGCGTTTAACCAAAACCCCATAAAAAACTGACTTCGGGACGATGAAACCGGAATTGCTAAAATGCTAATTCACCTCCGGGTTTTGGCAAAAAAATATGTCATCCGTGCGGCACTCTATATATTCAGTAATATAATGGAAATCGTCGAGTGCAACTCAATGCTTTATTCAGATCTTAAGTTTTGTTGAGCAGCCGTTGAGGTTCTTAGACTTTTATTTGACTCTCTTCAGACCAACTGGACCTAAAATCCCTGATGGAGAGAAAGTGGACTTTGATGTAAGCAAATCCTATTGTTGGTGTTATGTCTGTATTAGGTTGTGCTCTATGTATTTAACATTTGTGTGTGTGCAAACAGGACATCCAGAAGAAGCGTCAGAACAAGGATCTCATTGAGCTGCAGGGCCTGATCGATGCTCACTTCGAATGCAGGAAGAAGGAAGAGGAGGAGCTTATTGCCCTGAAAGATAGAATCGTGAGTGTTGTGAGAATGATGTTACTTTTTCCAGGGCTGCCGTCCCAAATAAAGACGGTATAATGGACATATAAACCATGTGCATGTGCAGGAGAAACGTAGGGCAGAGAGATCAGAGCAGCAGAGGATCCGTGCTGAGAAGGACAAGGAGCGCCAGTCAAGACGTGAGGTGAGTCACTGCGTTACACAATGCATCATCATTGACAACACACAATTACACACACTTCATACAAGATGTTTTATGTGCTGATTTGATAGGAAGAGAGGCAGAGGAAGGAGGAGGCTGATGCTAAGAAGAGGGCAGATGAAGATGCCAAGAAGAAGTCTGCCCTGTCCAGCATGGGCTCCCAGTACAGCAGCTACCTGCAGAAGGTACAGATGCAAGGCTTTTTATTAACCTCAATACTGATCTATCACTATATATGAGCATAATGTGAGAGTGAAGTTTGTGTGTATTCCTGACAACAGGCTGATTCCAAGAGGGGAGGTAAGAAGCAAACTGAAAGAGAGAAGAAGAAGAAGATTCTGGCAGACAGACGCAAGCCTCTGAACATTGACCATCTGAATGACGACAAGCTGAGGTCAGCATAAAGCTTAAATTCATTGTTCACTCTGTGAACTCTTTAAATAGCCTGGGTATGGTGCTAAATGTATTTTGGTACATATACGTGAATACAGGGAGAAGGCTAAGGAACTGTGGGATTGGATGTACTCCCTGGAGTCTGAGAAATTTGATCACATGGAGAAACTCAAGAGGCAGAAGTATGAGGTGAGGCAACTGTCAAATTACCTTTTACACAATACACTGCTTCTTATAACTATTTTACCTTTGCTTCTTTCATTACGATTTGTTTATTTTACTAGGACCGCATCCTGGATGTGCTATAGACAATGTTTTAATGCTATTCATTCATGATTACTTTCAGGAAACAATTTCTTAATTTGTCAACTGCACAAGGACATATTTCGGTATTCAATCTCTATGACGTCTTAATGATAAATGAGCACATCTTTCATATTGACACTTGTACAGTGCGGGTCTGACTGTGTTTATATAGGATTGAGTTTATGTGTGATAGTACAGCTTTCAGCTGTCTTCTGCTATTCTACAGATTACTACCCAGCGTATGAGAGTGGAGGAGCTCAGTAAATAGTGAGTAATTTAAACTGTAGAAAGCAAAACAGGCTTTGGTCACCAACCGGGACCTGTTGGCATGATCTGCATGCATGAGACTCTCCGGTCTCCGAGGATCCTGGGAAACAGGTCAACTCTGACCACAGGTGAAGGGTTAAATGTACAATCCTTGTGAGGGATCTGTGAATGTGGTGAGCCAAAGCTGGAGCTATGTTGGCAACAATGATGCCAACAATGATTCATTATAACAACAGCCTGAATGTTCAGTACAGCACTGCAGTGTTCTATGGTGAAATGAATACAATATACAATCAGTAAACATCCAATTGCACACATCCTTAGATGTCTATGCTGCAGGTAAGTATTTGTGATTGTTCAGGCATCATACGCTGTTGAGCGTATGCCACCCTACGCAGGTTTTTTCTCAACATTCTGCGATTTGTAATGAAAAATAATCGACATTTTAATCGACACACACACACTATATGTGAGAGGCCTACACAAAGCTACTTCAATACATCCCCAACATCCCAATGTTGGCAAGTCAAGCAGTCACAATCCAGGATCCAGCCATTAAGGTAATAATCCATAGATTAATGAATGCGAATGTGTTATTTTCAGGTCATCTCTCTCAGAAACCGCATTGATGAATTGCAGAAACAGTAAGTAGCTCCATTCCCCATCAAGGACTGACTACTTTCCAACTGAATTTACTCTAATATTACTTACCGGATTATCTAATTTTTACACCTAGTAAAACTCTCAAAGACACTGTCACAAAATATGCGTAAGGACGCCTATGACTGTCATTAACAGCAAGGCTTTACAAAACATGTCCTGAAAATAGGTCAGTACACCTGAGGTTATAGTAGATATGGTAAGTATTTGGGACATTTTTGTAGCACTGTGACATCCAGAAAGCTTTGAGAGGGTGAGTTTAGTCAACCCGAGTCTGACAGCAGACGTTTTCTGCCGTCATCTCATACAAGCTGTTACGATGATTGCTCAAGTGATTACAAACAATGAAAAATAAAGCCCAGCAAGTGGTTCACCTATATGATTATGAGCCAGTGAACCACTTTTGGTGCCATAAGCACCCCCCCCCCCCCTTTTTTAGAGTGTATAGTATACTGTATGTGTGACCCTGGACCACAAAACCAGTCCTAAGTAACACAAGTATATTTGTAGCAATAGCCAAAAATACATTGTATGGGTCAAAATTATAAATGTTTCTTTTATGCCAAAAATCATGATGTTATATAAAGATCATACTCCATAAAGATATTTTGTAAATTACTTACCGTAAACATATAAAACAATTGTGAGTGGATGCTATGCTAAAGACTTCATTTGAACAACTTTAAAGGCGATTTTCTTAATATTTTATCAAATTAACGTTAATAACAGATAAGTGTCTATTGCAAATAAATAGACCTGAGAGAACTCATTAAGTTTTTCCGTTCTATGGGCTTGTCTATTCTGAATCAGGCTTATTTTTCATTGATGTCTACTAAAGAAGTGTATAAGTGTGTAAGGTATACATGAGGCAATCAGTGTTGTCAGTGTGGTGATGTGTAGATAAGTTTGTGCAGTAATCATTGAGTTGAGACTAAGACAGTCCTGTTTAACAAACTGACAGAGCTAAGAGAAAAGCGGTAAGTCTTGCATGGAGTGGAAATTTGATGTTTTTATTTTCATATGCATGTCAGACATAATGTGAACACAACAAGAGAGGAACATCCTGCAGGACTTGACTGAAAAAAAAATGGATAAAATATTTACCCCAGCTGTCACTTGTCTAATAAAAAGTTCCTAATATGTACCATAATCATAAGCTCTGTATGGTATCAATTCAAAGCTGTACATTTTCAAAGGATACAGCTGCAGTGACAGCTGAGATACATATTTTGACCATTTTTTCTTTCCAACTTCACTGGATGAAGTTTTCTTAGGAGAGGGCACTTGATTAAATACCTTGTCCTGTAAGGTGTTGCTCTCATTTTCAGGTCAGTCAAAAACATTACCTCTAACTCTTTCTTCGTTGTCATCTTCAGCTCCAAGAAGGGTGCTGCTGCTCGTCGCAGAAAGTAAACTTTCACAGCGAAATCTACTTTCGTGGTATGATAGCCTGCTGCCTGTCTCTTCAAGCTCCACCCATGCTCAACAGGACTCTCTGACTCCACCCACAGCTTGCAGATGACCAGAGATAGTCAAAGGCGGTCTACCACTCCCTGCATGACATTAACAAAGTCCAGTTTTAGCAACAGTTGCAATAGGCACTTCCTCCACGGGTCTGTCTTTAGGTTCTCACCTTCTGTTTTTGTAAATAATGTTTTGGTTTGCCAGCTTTATCTGTTGCACTGTAACTGTCTGGCAATTCAATAAAATTATTCTTCAAGACTGAACGAACATTTATGTTTCTGATTATAAAGAAATATAAATTGTCGAATAAACTCCCACTCTCTGGAGTCTGCTTGTATTAAAATATTATGTCAGTGCCCCCATTGTCCACAACAATATTTGAAGGCACTGTTTCTACACAATTAAACATTCTAGAGCTTACTGTACACAGTAACATGTATAGCCTACTGACAAAAAAATAAGCAAACAAGATATATCTTCATTTATAAGATGTATCTTCTTCATTAATTCTTGTTTAAGCTTATTTTATACAGCTTGTTTCGTCTTATTTTATAAAAAAAAAATTCTGAAGCCCACTTGGAAGTATTTGGAATCCCCGCCCCCTTGTTCAGAACTGAATGCAGTTTTTACATGTAGAAAAGTTATACATTTATAGAAAGGCTGCTAGAAATTGTAATTTTTATTTAATGTCAAATGTACAAATTTTAAAGACAAGCATGCTGATGCATGTATTCAAAAACAAAGACAATTTGGTCAGATAGTTATGTTTTTAACGGGCTTTGGTGGTTAATCATTCAAATGCAATCATTAGCCTTAGCAATAAAATAAAAGGTTTCAGCGGCAACAGCATAAACAAACAGCTTCTGTGGCACAAACTTAACTTCCGGTGGACTTCGGCATGGAATCAATGATAACAGTTCCTTATTTCTGATAATAAGCAAAATAAATAACCAGTAAATTACATTAGCTTAAATCAAAGCTAAAGCGCGCTAAGTGTACTGTGTAAAATTAATGTAATAATGAGCTATACAGATTATAAATTCTTGCCTGGCTGGCTGCCAAATCCTGTTCAGCGGTGATCCATGTTTGCCGTCTCCCCTTGTCTTTTGGAAGCCGAAAAACGTTTGTATTTTCTTAAAGGTATTTGCTCCAGAGGTCAGCTTACAGCCTGACTGAAATACAGACTTGAAGTTAACTTCCTGGGCGCGAAACCAGTGGCAACGCACGTGCGTCCGATGAAACCACGATGAAACCGACTGAAGCAGGGAAACCTTTATGCCGAGTTCAGACTGCACGATTTTAGCCCTGATTTTGACTCGCCGACAGGTTTTGAGAAATCGCCGACAAATGGCCGAAATCACAGGCAAATCGATGCTCGTGCACGCGAGTGACAATCACACAGTGTGAATTATAAAAGACGCGTTCTGAGAGGATCGCCGACGAGTCGCCGACACCCGTGAGATATTTGGCATGCTAAATATCTGGACCGGTCGGCGATTCAAAATCATTCCGTGTGAAATGTGTTTTGACTGACAATAACATTGGCGAGGACCTACATCCAATGAGAGAGCAACATACAGGACAGCTGGAAGTTCGAGGAGGAGTCTCTCCAAACATTTCCTCATTCATAATTTTTATTTCTTCTTCTTTCTGCTGCAAATGAGCGCACATGCAATTTGTATGGTAAACTTCTTGCGGGTGACCATTTTTAATAATAATCCCAGTCTCACGTGAGAACTTCGGTCTTGCATGCGTGACCTCGCGCTGTTTCCTTCGCGTCACTTCTCGCGTGCGTTTGGTTGTGAGACGTAGTTTGCGGACCGGGAAAAAGTTATCGGCGATTATTCTTACGGTAAAGTCATGCAGTATGAAAACCCCTGTCGCCAATCCATCATGCAGTCTGAAACAGCAACGACTGAACGCTTCCCCAGATAATCACGCAGTGTGAAACCACAGGTGACCCGACTAGTTTGAAAATCATACAGTCTGAACTCGGCATTAGTGCAGTAATGTTATTCTTTCTAAATGTTATGATCATTCAGATTATTATGAAAGAATATGGGTGAGAAGAAAGCTGTTATTCAGATAGGGCAACTACTGCCATGATGTGCATCTTCCCCAATTTGTAATAAATATTAGGATGCCACGCAAGTACACACAACACTGCCATTATGAAAT